>NW_023276919.1:1075258-1308789 GCF_003668045.3 Cricetulus griseus
CAAGTTATCTGGAATGAATCTTTGGACATTTTTGCATGGGTGCCATTTAGCTCACTGGAACTTGCAAGAAAACATTGGGTGTGCCTAAAACATAAATTGGAGACACATTTCCTGCATTCTTTTGATACAAACAACTTGGCTGAAAGCATTCACATGTTTAAAAAAGAAGGGAATCTATAGGACAATAAAAATCTCCTTAATTTTGCTATTTTAGAGTGGTTTAGTATGCTCTTCAAAACTCTAACAGAGAGAGAGAAACACACACATCAAGGGAGACACATAAAAACAGAGATACAAAAGGAATAGAAATGGTATGTAACAGTCTTGAGCAAGTCCAGAGCTGCTGGTATTCATCCAGGATGCAGAGGGAGAGACAGAAAGCCAGAGAAAGAGTGAGAGATTGGGATTGGGAGAGAGTGAGATCAAGAGAGAGTCAGAGAGACAGAAAGGGGGGCACAGCTAGCAGGCAGTTCCAGTGCAATTCATGTAGAGGTATAGCTGGCAGCCCACCAGTGTAAAGGGACATACACAAAGAGACAGTGACAGAGAGTGATAGAGAATTAGAGTTGAAAATTCAAATATACAGACAGAGATACACACAGACAAACTAAAGCTTAGTGTAGGCTGAGATATGTGAATACAACGTCCAAGGGTGGGTCCTCTCATACTCAAAGACTGTACTGTCTCTGCCCCATGAACTGCTGCTTCTTACATCATTTAATGCAACCAAGTGCCTGGATTCCAATGATCCTTCAATCTAATCTAAGATATGGAATTTAAACCTTCCTGGAAGAAGCTAAAACTCAAATTTCCATCAATAATGTGTGTCTTTCAATTTTCTTCCTCCATTAGTGCACAATCTGGGGAATATTCCTTAAGGACATTCATCCTTAAAATCATTTGAACAGTTTTTCTTAGGTAACAGTAACCGGATGTATGCCTCAATCATAAGATGTATTTCCCATGGGTTAGGCCGAAGAAGTCTTTGTACTCCTAATCTCAGAACTCAGATGCAGCTTGAACTCATGGCCAAAGGCAGAACAAAATGAATGAACATTCAAGTCGACCCAGAATACCTATTATTGCAGGGAAGAGACTGCCGAAGGCATAATCCTGAGAACACCAATGATTCAGTGAATGTGGTGTTGAACCTCATCCTTGGCATAAACACCGACCTGAAGGGTGTCTCACAGTTTGTTCAGTCCAAGAGAATGATCTCTGCGGATTCCCAATTATTAAACCATGGGCATGGTGAGAGGTCACAGAGAGAGGCCCTCCATGGTTTTCTCATCCACTGTGTTGGTCTTTTGTATACATTAAAGGGGAAAGTACAAAATGGAAACAGAACACTGAGCAATGGAAAATCTACCTATTAAAGTACATGATTTGAGATTTCAGACAGGTTAGGAGAGGGTGAGTTTGTTAGAGAGGAGAAAAGACGAAGAGTGTCAGAAACATAGCAAAGAGCAAATAGCAGATAGGAACTGGAAGGTGACAGAGAGAGGGAGACAGGGAGAAAGGAGAGAGAGAGAGAGAGAGAGAGAGAGAGAGAGAGAGAGAGAGAGAGAGAGAGAGAGAGACTTAGAGAACATAGGTGAGTCGGGCTCTGTCTTTTACCTGGGTGTTTTAATGCGGCCTGAAGACTTAGTAACTCTGAAAGCTGGACTGAACAGACTACTGCCTGAGTGAGTGCATCATGCCAGGTGCCTTGTACAGGCCAGCCTGATGCCTGCACATTTCATTCTTACAGTCACTGAATACTTATTGTTGGGGCGGTTAAAATGGCAATTTAGGGAATAAGGATATCAAGTTCTCTAGATTGCATCCTGCTGAAGAGAGCATTGGGGACCTGACAATGTTGTGGTACCAGCACATCCTGGAGTATCTGTTTGTTCCTTCCTTGGACCGGCCAGGTAGATCTCACTTGGGTCTCCTAGACCTCAACAGATGACAGCAGTGTAGACAAAAGTTTTGGGCATTTCCAAGCAACTGGAACTGTTAACAAACATGAGGGAATCTAATCTAACTAAGTATAGCTCGTAAAGGATAAGTGCATGTCTATTATTAGTAGATTTAATCTTCCATAAAAAGGAAAACCATATTGTGTATTCTATAATAGTTCTATACCCCACTTTTTAATTGCATTGTTTCCTGTTGTAGTGACTAGTATATTCAGTTCTTTGGATATTTTAGAAACTGGCTAGATGTGGGGATGGTGAAGATATTTTTCCCAGTCTGTGATCTGCTGTCTTGTCTTGTTGACTGTGTATTTGGCTTACAGAATCTTCTCAGTTTCAGGAAGCCCCATTACTGAAACGCCAATCTGAGACTCTGTGCTAATGTTATGTTCAGGAAGTGGTCTTTTGTACAAATTACTTAATAGCTACAGGCTCTAACCTGGACTGCATAGACAGAGACAGAGACAAAGAGACAGTGATAGTGAGAGACATACACATACAAACAGAGACAGACAGACCAAGGCTCAGTTCAGGTGGAGACAAGTCCAGACCAGGTACAGCTGTAGGTTTTCACCTAGGCTTCAGAGATAAAACAGAGAGAATGAGATATTGAGAGACAGTGAGCGAAATTGTGATACAGAGTCACAGAAAAAGAGAAAGAGACAGAGAGAGAAACAGACAAAGACTCAGTATCGACCAAGAGTAGTACTGGAGTATCATATGCAGACAGAGACAGAGACAAAGATAGAAACAAAGACTCAGTGTAGTAGGCAGGTGAAGTGAGAGCAGGTAGAGTTTCAGGATCACACTCAGGCTGCAGAGATGAGAGACAAAGACACACAAGATAAAGACAGTGAGATATATAGAGAGAGTGAGAGCGACAGACAGAAAGATAGACCAAAGATCATTTTAGGGTGAGACCAGTGCATACCAGGAACAGCTCTGAAGGCTCCCACCGCATTCATGGAGGATAAGGTCTTTTCCTAATGAACTCTGTCCTGATGGAGATGGCATCTCCTGCAACGAAGTAGCTGCGGTCCAATTATACAATTATACATTAAATGGAATTTAAACCTTGCTGGAGGAAGCTAACAATGGAAAACTTATATATTGTTGGGTAAATGTGAGTTTTTTCAGTTTCTTTGTCCATTTTTGTACTTTGCAGTGAAGGTGACGTTCATCCACAAAAGTCTTTGAACATTTTTTCAACGGTAACAGTAACCAGAAGGATCCTTTAAACAAAAGATGTAGTTCCAATGAGCGAGGATGAAGGAACCTAGATAGTAACAATCTCAAAACTCGGAGTCAGGCTGAATTCAAAACGCAGGACAGAAAGAAGTTTCCTGAAAAGTCACGGAAAAACAGGTGTCTGAAAAGCAGTAGGAAGAAAGTGCCGAAGGCTTAAAGCTGAATGTGGTGTTGGACCCCATCCTTGGGAAACATACCGACCTGTGGTATTTAACCTGTTGGTTGGTCTGAGAAAAAGATCTCTGAGGTATCCTACTCCCAGGAGCATGCATGGGCAGATAGCTCACAGAGAGAGCCTCCCTGGTTTTCACTGCTCCAGTGATGGTCTTTGGTTTATGTGGAAGAGGAATGATTGCTATGGAGATGGAACCCTGAGCAATCGAACACGAATCATAGAGTCCATCAACCATAGTGTTTCTGAAAGGGTGGGAGAGAGAGAGTGGAGTAGACAGGAGAAGAGATTAAGAGGGTAAGAGCAAGGGTAGAGAGAAGAGAGCAGCAAGGAAGAGCAAGGTAAGAGAGAAAGAGCCAAGGAGAAAGAGAATAAGTGAGCATGAGTTAGTCAGCGTCTGTCTTTAAAGGTGTACTTTAAACCTTCCTGCAGACTTAGTAACCATGTATCCTTGGGCTGACAAGAGTAACACCTGAGTGCATCCTTCAGGATAACCAGGGTAGGCCAGCCTGATGCCAGGACCTCATCCCCACCTTCACTGATTATTAAAGTTGCGGTGTTAGACTTGACAGTGTGGGGAATTAGGATGTTGAGTTCCCGTGACTGCTTCCTGCTGATATAGGGGGCATTAGCCATTTGCGGGGACTAAAGAATGTTGGGGTACTACCAATTCCTGAAGAATCTGGTTGCTCCCCCACTATCCAGAATGTGTGGCACATTCTGGTGCTCCTTTGACCTTGCCAGATTTCAGCAGTGTAGGAGATGAGGTTAAGTTTAGTAACAAAAATCTTTCTGAAGTCCTGTTATCAGAGGAGAGGATGGTCTGATGAGAGAGGGTTTCCTGAGGAAGAGGTTCCAGATGAGGAGGGAGTTGGGGTCCACGAAGTGGCTGGATATTATTTATCTGAATTGAATCTTTGAAACTGTCTGAATTTTAAGGATTCAGCTCTCTGGAATTTACACGAATTCTTTGGGTTTTCAAAAAACTTAAATTTGAGAAACATCAGCAGCCTCTTCATGGTAGAAGTGACTTGGATGAAAGCAATTACATTTTGGCAAACAAAGGACACTTTTAGGACAATAAAAAAGCACTTTAATTTTTCCATCATAGTATTGTTTAGCAGGCTGTTTAGTACTCTGACACAGAGACAGACAGACACACAAACACACACACACACACACACACACACACACACACACACACACACACACGGAGACATACAAACAGGAAGAAAAAGGCTCAATTTTGGTGGAGAGCAGTCCAGAGAAGGTACAGCTGCAGGATTTTACCCAGGCTGCAGATACAAATAAATAGCGACAGAGAGACTGAGAGACAGGGAATGGAAATGAGATAAAGACAGAGACAGAGACAGAGACAGACAGAGCAATGCTCAGTGGAGGCCTAGAGAAGTATTGGAATATCACATGCAGAGAGAGACAGAGAAAGAAACAGAGAGACAGACAAAGAAAGAAAGAGAGAGATTGAGAGATGAGAGAGAGAGAGAGAGAGAGAGAGAGAGAGAGAGAGGCTCAGTGTAACAGGCAAGCCCAGGACAAAGCAGGTAGAGTTGCAGACTCCCACCCAGGCTGCAGAGACAAAGACAGATACACAGAGAAAAGGAGAGACAGAGATACACAGAGACAAAGACAGTGAGTAATAGAGACTGAGAGACTGAAAAGAGAGACAAACAGACATACAGTCACACAGGCAGTCCGAGGCTCAGTGGAGGGTGAGACAAGTGCAGACCAGGTACAGCTGCAGGATTCTACCATACTCATGGAGGATATCATCTCTGCCAAATGAACTCTGTCCTGCTGCTGAAATCAACTCGTGCAACCAAGTAGCTACATTCCAATGATCCCACTGTCTCATCTAAGAAATGGAATTTAAACCTTCCTGGAGGAAGCTAACCATGAAAAACTCAACTTTTGTTTGGTAATATGTGAGTCTCTGCATTTTGTTGGTACTTTATTGTACTTATTATAGAATATGACATCCATACACAAAAGTATTTGAATAGTTTTCCACGGTAATTGTTACTGGAAGGATCCTTTAAACCTAATGTGTATTTCCCATTGGCAAGGAAGAAGGACATCTCAAAACTTGGAGTCAGCCGGAATTCACATTCAAGGGGATAACAAAAAATGCCCGAATAGTCAACGTGACACAGCTGTTTGAAAGCGATGGGAAGAGACTGCTAAAGGCTTAAAGTTGAAAAACCCAGGTGAGTCACCAAGTGTCATGGTAGACCTCATCCTTGGGAAACATACCGACCTGACATCTAACAGGCTGGTTTTTCTGAGAAAAAACATCTCTGCAGTTTCTGGCTCACATGACTGTGGTCAGGCAGAGACTTCACAGAGAGAGCCTCTGTGGTTTACACTGCTCAAGTGTTGGTCTATTGTTTATGTGGAATGGGAAAGCTCAATATGGAGATGGAACCCTGAGCAATGGAACAGGAACCATAGAAAGTACATGAACCACAGAATTTCTGACAGAGAGGGAAAGCGAGAGTGGGGGAGACAGGAGAAGAGACAAAGATGGAAAGAGGAAAAGCAGATAGCAGAGAGAAGTTTGGAAGAGGAAGGAAAGAGAGAGAGAGATGAAAAGCATGAGTGGGTTGAGTCCATCTTTAAAAGTTGTCCTTTAAACCTGGCTCCACACTTAGTACCCACAGAATCTTGGGATGAGGAGAGTACCACCTGAGAGCATCCTGCCAGGTGACCAAGGTAGGCCAGCCTGATCCCAGGACTTTCATTGCCTACTACATTGATTATTGAAACATGGGGTGTTAGACTTGGCACTTTTGGAATAACGATGTTGCATTCTCAAGACTCCTTCCTCCTGATGTAGACACCATTGGCCATCTTTGGGGGACAAGAGAATATTGGGGAACAACTAATTCCTGAAATATCTGGTTGGGCTGGGCCAGTACAGGCTGTGTGGCACTCTCTGCAGCCTCATAGATCTCCCCAGGTGTCAGCAGTATAGGAGATGAGGTTAAAATTAGTAAAAGAAAAAACAATGTTTCTGCTGTCCTGTTATAAGAGAGGAGGGTGGAACGATGTGGGAAGGGGTCCCAAGGAAGAGGTTCCAGATGAAGAGGAAGGGAGTCTGGGTCCACACAGAGACTGAATACTATTTGTTTGTAGTGAATCTTTGAAACTGTATGCATTGGTAGGAGTCAGCTTCCTGGAAGGTACATGAATGCTTTGGGTTTGTGAAAAACATAAATTTGAGACACATCAGCAGCCTTTTTGTGGTAGAAGTGACTTGGCTGAAAGCATTCACATTTTGGAAAGCAAAGGATGTCTTTAGGACAATAAAAAGCACTTTAATTTTGTCATCATAGTGTGGTTTAGCCTGATGTTCAGTACTCTGAAACAGAGATAGTCACACACATAGATAGACATAGAGAAAGACATACAGACAAAGAATCACATTTGGTGGAGACCAGTTCAGAGAAGAAGCTGCAGATATTCAACCAGGATGCAGAGGCAACGACAGAGGGACACAGAGAGTGGGAGACAGTAAATGACTATGAGATAAAGACAGAGACAGAGAAAGAAACAGACATACCAATACTTAGTGGAGGTCCAGAGCAGTACTGGAATATTACATGCAAAGAGAGACAGATACAATTAGATAGACAGAGAGACGAGAGAGAGAGAGTGAGAGAGAGAGAGAGAGAGAGAGAGAGAGAGAGAGAGAGAGAGAGACTATGGCTCAGTGTATCAGGCTGGCACAGGGCAAAGCAGATAGAGTTGCTGAAGCACACCCAGGCTGCAGAGTCAAAGACAGAGAGACAGAAACATTGAAAGACAGAGATACATAGAGACAGAGACAGTGAGTGATAGAGAGACTGAAAAGACAGACAGACAGACACACAGACAGACCAAGGCTCATTGTACGGTAAGACAAGTGCAGACCAGGTACAGCTGCAGGCTATCACCATACTCATGGAGGATGCTGCTTCTGCCTAATGAAATATGTCCTTCTGCTGACATCATCTCATGCAACCAAGTAGCTGAAGTCCAAAGATTCTTCAGCCTAATATAAGAAATACAATGTAAACCTTCCCGGAGGAAGCTTACCATGAAAAAAAAAAATCACATTTTATTCGGTAATGTGAGGCTTTTCATTTTCTTAGTCCATTGTTGCACTTCTTAGGGAAGATGACTTTCCTCCCCAAAGACTTTGAACAGTTTTTCCATGGTAACAGTAAGAGAAAAGATCCCTTAAACATAAGATATTTCCCATGGGGGAGGCCAAAAAGGCTCAGTACCAACTATCTCAGAACTCAAAGTGAGCATATACTCATGGCCAAGGCCAGAAGAAAATTGTGCATTCTAGTTGACACAGGGGTCGAAAAAGAGGAGGGAAGAAAGTGCATAAAGCCAAAACACACAGGTGATTCAGCAAATGTGTTGGTGGACCTCATCTTTGGGAAGGAGTTTCTCACTGGTTGGTAAGTCAAAGAAAAATATCTTTGGGGTTTCCCACTCACCTGAGCATGGTCAAGGAGACTGGTCACAGAGAGAGGGCCTCCCTGGCCGAGTATTGGTCTTTTATTTAAATTGAAGTGGAAAGCTCCCTATGGAGATGGAACCCTGAGCAATGGAATACTAACCTAAGAAAGTCCATGAACCGAAGAATTTCTATCAGGTTGGAAGTGGGTGAGTGGGAGAAACAGAAGAAGATACGAAGAGGGTCAGAGGAAGAGCAGAGAAAAGATAGCTGGGAGGAAGTGGAAGTTGAGAGAGAGAGAGAGAGAGATATCAAAAGTGGGTATGGATCTGTCTTTTAAAGGGGCACTTTAAACCTGCCTACAGACTTAGTACCCATGGAACCCTGGACTGAATAGATTAATTCATGAGTAAGTGCATCCTGCCAGGTGACTTGGGCAGGCCAGCCTGAGGGAGGTACCTTTCATTCCGACCTTCACTGATTATTGAAAGTTGGGATGTTAGACTTGGCAACTTAGGGAATAATGATACCGAGTTCTCAAGACTGCTTCCTGCTGATGTAGGGGTGTTAATCATCTTTGGCGACCCAAGAATTTGGGGGTACTACCGCATCCTGGAGTAGCTGGTTGCTCCACCACATTCCAGGATGTGTGGAACTCACTGGGTCCTCCTAGACATCAATAGATGGCAGGAGTGTAGGACATGAGGTTAAGTTTCGAAAAAAATATTTCTTAAGTCCTGGAAATAGAGGGGAGTATGGTTAGATGAGGGAGCATTTCCCTGAGGGAGAGATCCCAGATGAGGAGGAAAAGAATGAGGGACCATGGAGAGATGAATACTATTTATCTGAAGTGATTCTTTGGATATGTTTCCATTCAGCTCCCAGGAACATACACAAATCCTTTGGATTTGAGAAAAATATAAATTTGAGATACACCACTGCCTCTTTATTATAGTAGCGACTTGGCTCAAAGCGTTCATATTTTGGAAAGTGAAGGGTATCTTTAGGACAATAAAAAGCACTTTAATTTTGCCATTGTAGAGTCTTTTAGCACACTCTTCAGTACTCTGCCAGGGAGACACACACACACACACACACACACACACACACACACACACACACACACACACACACACACACAGAAAGAGAGAGAGAGAGAGAGAGAGAGAGAGAGAGAGAGAGATTGACTTGACAGATTGAAAGACTAAGGCTCAGTTTGGTGGAGAGCAGTCCAGAGCAAGTACAGCTGCAGGTTTTCCCCCAGGTTGGAGCAGCAAAGACAGATGGCCAGAGAATGAGGGAGAGAGGGAGAGAGAGAGAGATAGAGAGAGAGACACAGAGAGAGAAACACTAAGTTTCATTGTAGCAGACAGGCCCTGTGAAAAGCAGGTAGAGTTGTAGACTCCTACCCAGGGTGTAGAGACATACACAAAGAGACAGAGACAGTGAGAGACAGAGATACATAGAGACAGAGTCAGTGAGTGATTGAGAGATTGTGAGAAACTGAAAAAACAAAGAGACACACAGACAGACCAAGGCTCAGTGTAGCTTGAGACAATTGCAGACCTGATGGTGGAAGTGCTTCTGTGTATGTTTCTCTTATTGGATGATAAATAAAGTACTCTTTGGCCAGTGAGGCAGCAAGTTAGGCAGGATTAACAGTCAATGAAATTTCCCCCAGAGTTACCGTGGGAGCCAGGGAAGACAGGAAGCTTGTCGCTGGCATCTAAAAAGAAAAGTCTTATAAAATATATAGATTTATGATAATTAAGACTGAGCTAGCAGATGAGAAACTCTAGTCATTGGCCAAGCAGCATTTGTACCTAATATAAGTCTCTGTATATTATTTTGGCCACCCATGTGGCCAGCAGAAGTCAAGCAGGTAGCTGAAATATTTATCATAACAGAATAGTTTCAGTGAGCTGAATGACTCCATGCCCCAGGGTTCCCAGAGGAAAGGAAAACCTGCCACCAATGCAGGCCCCGACGTGCCTCTGAGAAACATCAGAGCAGGTTCCATATGCTTGCGCTGTACCTGGGCTCTTGGGGGTTGGACTTGGCACTCCTGATATGGAATGCTGCCCCACAGAGACTAGAGCAGTTGCTTTTAGAGAGATTTCCTGACTCGGCAAAAGTAGAAAAAATCTCCAGGACACTTTTTAAGTAGCCTCACTGCCTCAGTCAGCAGAGCATGAGACTTTTGATGTGGGTTTGTTCCCGGCACACCTGGCAGTGGCAGTAACCACATCTCTTAGCTGCTGGCATGCTCCTTGGAAGACAGTGGCTAAGAATTTGAGTTCTTCAAACCTTTGAAAGACCTACAATACATAGGCATTTAAATGGTTTAGGGATTTTGTTTTTTTTGGCAGTGAGACACAGCTTCTCCAGGCACAACAGTTACTTCTCAAAGGAAGTTGGGAATTGAAGAATGTTGTTATGGAGTTTGTTTTCGACCGTGGAAAAACTGTTCAAATCCTTTTGTGGAGCAATGTCATATTCCCTAAGAAGTATATCAATGGGCTAAGAATAAGAAAGGAATCACATTACTGTACAAATGGTGATTTTTCCATGGTTAGCTTCTTTCAGGAAGGTTTTAATTGCATTTCTTAGATTAGATTGAAGGATTATTAGACTGCAGCTAGGGTTGCATGAAATGATGTCAGCAGCAGGACAGAGTTCATTAGGCAGAGACAGCATCCTTCATGAGTATGGTGGGAGCATGCCGATGGACATGGTATGTACATATATCAGCCTAATCTAAGCCTTGCCCAATCTGTAGGTCTCTCTCTGTCTGCCTTTTCATTCTCTAAATCTCTATCATTCAATGTGTCTGTCTCTGTAAATCTATCTCTCTCTCACTCTCTCTGTCTCTCTGTATATGTCTCTACAACCTGGAAGGCTTCTACAAAACTACCTTCTTTGCACTGGGCATGCCTGCTACACTGAGCATTTCTCTCTCCCTCCCTCTCTCTCTCTTTCGTTCTCTCTCTCTCTCTCTGGTCCTCTATCTTTGAATATGAAACCTGGGTGATTACCTGCAGCAGTATTTGCTCTGGACTGGTTTCCATCTAAACTGAGCCTTTATCTGTCTGTTTGTATGTGTCTGTGTGTGTATTGTCTGTCTGTCTGTCTGTCTCTCTCTGAGTACTGAAGAGCATGCTAAACCACTCTACAATGGCAGAATTAAGTTGCTTTTTTATTGAACTAAAGATACCCTTCCCATTCCAAAATAAGAATCCCTTCAGCCATGTCACTTCTATCATAAAGAGGCAGCTGATGTGTCTCCAATTTATGTTTTTGGCAAACACAAAATATTCCTGTAAGTTCCAGGGAGCTGAATGGGACCCATGCAAACAGGTCCAAAAAAGATGCACCCCAGATTAATATTATTTAGCCTCTACATGGTCCTAGATTCCCTTCCTCATCTGGGACCTCTCTCTCGTGAAACACTCCCTCATGTGACCATGCTCTCCTCTAATACCAGGACTTCAGTAACATTTATTTTTCTAAACTTAACATCATTTCCTACACTGCTGACATTGTGCAAGGTCTAGGAATCCCCATGGAGTGCCAAACATCCTGTACAAGGAAGGAGCAACCAGATACTTCCGGATGTGGTAGTGCGTCAACATTCTCAGACTTGAATGTTGGGCGTTTTCCACACTTTTCCATGAGTTCAGCCTGATTCTGATTTCTGAGATCGAGGGTAGCCAGTATACCTTGGCCTCGACCATGGGAAATTATTTTGATGATTAGGAGATCGTTCTATTTACTGTTACCATGGAAAAACTGTTCAAATGCTTTTGTGGAGGAATGTCATATTCCCTAAGAAGTACATCAATGGACTAAGAAAATGAAAGGAATCACATTACTGAACAAAAGTTGATTTTTCCGTGGTTAGCTACTTCCAGGAAGTTTTAAATTCCATTTCTTAGATTAGATTGAAGGATCACTGGACTGCAGCTACATAGTTGCATGAGATGATGTCAACAGCAGGATCTAGTTCATTAGGAAGAGACATCCTCCATGCTTAGGGTGGGGGCCTGCCTCTGGACCTGGTATGCACTTATCTAAGCCCACACTAAACCTTGGTTTGTCTCTGTGTTTGTCTTTCTTTCATTCTCCATCTCTCTCTCTCTCTCAGTCTTTCTGCCCCCCCCCCCTCTCTCTCTCTCTCTCTCTCTCTCTCTCTCTCTCAGTCTCTCTCAGTCTCTCTCGCCCACTGTCTTTGCCTCTGCAAACTGGGTGAATATCAGCAGCTCTGGACTTGCTCAGGACTGTCATCCACCTGAACTGATCCCTTTGTCTATCTGCCAGAATGTGTATCTGTGTGTGTGTCTGTCTGTCTGTCTCTCTGTCAGAGCACTGAAGAGCATGCTAAACCATTCTAAAATGTCAAAATTAAGGTGCTTTTTATTTTCCTAAATATACCCATCACTTTACAAAACATAAACGCTTTCAGCCAAGTGGCTTCTATCATAAAAAGGCAGATGATGTGTTTCAAATTGATGTTTATCACAAACCCAAAGTACATTATAGGGAGCTGAATTGGACCCATGTAAACAGTCTAAAGATACACTCCAGATAAGTAGTATTCAGCCTCTCAATGATCCCAGATTCCCTTCCTCCTCATCTGGGACCTCTCCATCTGCAACCCCTCCCTCATCTTACCATGCTCCCATCTGACATCAGGACTTCAGAAACTTTTTTTACTTAACCTAATCTCCTACACTGCTGACGTCAGGAGAGTTCTGGGATTCCCCAGACAGTGCCACACTGGCTGGAATGACATTGAGCAACCAGATACTCTATGATGAGGTAGTAACACAATATTCTAAGGTCCACCAAAGATGTTGAATGCACCTTCATCATCAGAAAGCAATCTTGAGAACTCAGATTCTTTATTTCATAAGTTGCAAAGACAACCCCCCCAAATCCAAGTGCCCAAGGATTTAAGGTGAAAAACACAGGTGACTCAGCGAATGTGTTGGTGAATCTCATCCTTGGGAAACATTCAGACCTGAAGGGTGTGTTACTAGTTGATTGGTCCTAGAAAAATATCTCTGCAGTTTCCCACTCACCCAAGTGTGGGCGGGGATATAGGTCACAGAGAGAAAGCCTCCCTGACTTTCATAGCTTCAATGTTTGTCTTTTGTTTACATGCAACATGAAAGCTCTCTATGGATTCGGAGCCCTGAGCAATGGAACAGGAACCATAGAGAGTTCATGAACCATAGAGTTTCTGACAGGGTGGGAGAGGGACAGTATTGGAGACAGGAGAAGAGATGAAGAGGGTAAGAGGAAGACCAGAGAGTAGTGAGCAGAGGGTAAAGGGAAATTAAGAGAAAGAGACAGCATGAGTGGGCGAGGGTCTGTCTTTTAAAGAGGTCCTTTACACTTGCCTGCAGATTTATTATCCTGGGGACTCTGGGCTGACCAGAGCACCACCTGAGTACATCCTGACAGGTGACTGGTGCAGGTATGAATGATGCCTGTTCCTTTCATTCCCACCTTCAGTTATCATTAAAAGGTGGGTTGTTAGACATGGCAGCATAGGGAATACTTACCTCAAGTTCTCAAGTTTGCTTACTGCTGACCAATGGGGGCATTACCAATGTTTCATTGAACTAAAAAAAAAACTGATGTGGTGCCACATCTTGGAATAGCTGGTTGCTTCTACCTAGTCCAGACGGTATGGAACTCTCTATTGCTTCTTAGACCTGGGCAGATTTCTGCTGTGCAGAGGAAAAGTTTATGTAAAAAAAAAGTTTCTTAAGTCCAGTTATTAGAGGGGAGGATTATAAGATGAGGGACCAAGATGAGGAAGGATGGTTGTCCAGATGAGGGAAAGCCTGAATACTATTTATTTGGAATGAATCAGACCTGATTTCATGTGTCTAATTCGGCTCTCTTCAAATTACTAGGATCCTTTGGGTTTGTGAGAAACATAATGTAAGACCCCCAGAAGGAGCAGGCCTCCAGGATCACAGCCCAGGACCATGGTCACTCCAATCACCAGGTGGAGTCGGAAGCTTGATGCAAATTTCACGAGGCTTTATTGTTTAATGAGCTAACCCCATGTTAGCTTGGGTCTTTCATCCACCCACCATGGAGGAAGGCTACGAAAAACAGCTCGAAGTGTCTGCATAGAGATCTTATAGGGCAGTGTAAGGGGAGTGTCTAAGGGTATGCACAGGCTCAGGATTGGAGTGCCTCCAGGCTTGGAGGGCTTGCCCTGTGTTTGTTGGTCAACTGGTTGTAATGGCCCATAAGGCCCTCCCAGGGTGGTTGCTATGCTTTGCACATCATTGCTGTGCACTTGTCTGTAAAGCACACCCAGAGCTGTAAAGCATAGCACCACCAGCTAACTTCTGATTGGTTCCTTGCCAGGAGGCAGGAGTCTGACCTCTTAGTGACTAAGACAAGGTCAGACAAGCAGGTGTTTTGGCTGTTATGGCTGCCGAAATGGGGAGCTGGTCGCTTCAATAAATTCTAGACATATTACATGGTAAAGCAACATCTCCATCGTCGAAAGAATCAGAGTTCATGAGAGGGATAAAATTTGACCCTACTCAGTGATTTGAAAAGTTGAGAGACTCTCTAGCTGGATGGTTGCAGTCCAGCCACCCACAAGTTAGGCCAAGATCAGGACAGACCATGTACAACTGCAAGCTTCCACCCAGGTTGCAGAGACAGACAGAGAGCCTAAGAGACAGAGAGATAAAAGCAGATACACAGAGACAGAAGCAGTAGGATAGGAGAATATCTCTGAATGTTCTGTACATTATTATAAAGTTTTACGAAAATGACATCTTATTGAAAGCTAAAGACATGTTTTGGTTTGCAATTTCCCAATGTCTACGGCTGTTGAATACTTTTCTATATTTCTTTCAGACATTTTAAATTCCTCAATTGAGAATTCTCTTCTAGATTTGTACCTCACATTTTAGTTGAATTATTTGGTGTTTTGGAAACTAGCTTCCTGAGTTCTCATAAATTTGGGAGATCAGCTCTATGTGAGATATAGGGTTGGTGAATATGGTTTTCAATTCTGTGGGCTGCCCTTTGTATTGCTGACTGTGTCCTTTGCCTTACAGAAGCTTCTGGTTTTGTAGGGGGAAGATTGGAGGAGAAAAAATAGATGCCATCAAAGAGCATAGGTTTAAGAGAAATCAGGCACTAGGGAAATGTCTGGATTCTACAAGTCAGACACCAGGCAACCATCTAAGCAACAGTGGAGATGCTACCTTAAATGCCCTCCCCTGATAATGAGATTGATGTCTTAATTTATTTGTCATCCTTGGGCATTCATGAAGCCTTAAAGAATCTTCTGTGTTTCAGGACGCACAGTTAATGAAGTGTCAATCTGAGTGTCTCTGCTATTATTATGTTCAGGAATTGGTCTGCTGTTCAAATTCATTTAATGACACTTCACAATTATACTCCTAATAGGTTAAATTTGCCAGTATTTTTATCAAGGTGTTTGATCAATTAGGACATTATTTTGGTAAATAGAGGAATCATATATCACTAAATAACACATAAGAAATTTCTGAAACTCCATATCCATCAACTCTGACATATCATCTTACACCTGCCAGAATGGCTACAGAATAAGTCACCATTGATGGTTATACTGGAGAGGATGTGGAAAAGGGGAAAGTTTCTTTGTTTCTCCTGGGAGTGAAAATTCGTACAACTTTTTGGCATCAGTTTGAAAGTTTTTCTGAAAATTGTGTATTAGTCTACTTCACCATCTAGCAATTCCACTCTTTGGCATATAGCCAAAATATTTATATTCATACATCATGGGCATCTGTATAATGATGTTCATAACAGCAGTATTTGTAATAGCAAGAGTCTTGAAATACCAAAATTTCCCTCCACTAAACAATGGATAAAGAAAATGTGATACAAAAAAAGAAAATGTGATACAAGTAATCAATGGAGTATTACTGAGAGGAAATAAACCAATAAAGCAAATTAATGGAACTAAAAGAAACCATCTGAGTGAAGTAAAATATACACAGAAAGTAAAACATGTTACTTACTCACTAGGGTATGGATATTAGACATAGAGCATGTGATACATAGAGTATAATCTACAGCACCAGAGTAGCTAGGAACAAGTAGAACCCTGAGAGACATACATGGTTCCTCAGTGTAGGGGAAATGTACAAGATCTCCTAAATAATTTTGGAGCATGGGGAAGGGGGAGGTAGGTAGTAGAAAGTAAGGGGAGAAAAGGAGGGGATTGGAGAACATGAGGAATCAGGATGATTGATTACAGGGAAGAATAGATGAGACCAAGAAAAGAGATACCTTTATAGAGGAATACATCCTAGGTTTAAAGAGAAATATGGCACTGTGCAAATGTCTAGGAATCCACAAGGATAATCCCAACTAACAATCTAAGCATTAGTGGAGAGGTTCCCAAAAATGCAGTTCCCCAATAATGTGATTGATGACTAACTTATATGCCATCATAGAGCCTTCATCCAGTAACTGTTGGAAGCAGAATAGTCTCTAAATTACAGAATGACCTAAACTCCTAGAATCCATCTTCAGAAATGGAAGAATAATGAGCAAATGGGTCAATACCAGGCTGGAGAAACCCACAGAAAGACCTCATCTGACCAAGTGGGAGTTCATAGACCCCATTATGACAACTGGGGAACCATCAGAGTACCATGGTGTTTCTTATGTCTATTAGATTGGAAAATTATTTCTAAAACTTTTACTATGAGTTAGTGTTTGTAATGTTGAGCTGTGTTTCAGTTTTGCAGTAGGAGAGATTCTCTTTTCATATACAATCTATTAGACTATGTCTTTTTATAAATAAATTATGTCCACTGATATTAACAGATATTAATGACCTGTGATAGTTAATTCTTGTTTTTTCTATGTTAATAATTTCTTTTTATATTCCAATTCTATCCCTCCTCTCATATGGCTACCTCCTCTTCCCCCCCCATCTCATTTGTTCCTTGGAGCTGATAAGGCCTCCCATAGAAATACACTAAGTCTGTCGAATTATCTGGTTGAGGGAGGACCAAGGAACCTCTCTAGCCACCATAACCCTGTGCCGACACTGACCAAGTTGTCTCTCCATATAGAATAGTCACAAACAAGTCTGTCTGTGCATCAAAATTAGAATTTGGATCTACCGCCAGTCAACATGTATTGTCTGAAATCACCTTTGTTACCTGAATTAAGCAAGTGGAGTTCAGGCTTTTGTAGGTTCCCTCCTTTTCTGATCATATTCAGTGATTTCTCACTAGCACGGGTCAGCTTATTCTGTGGGTTTCCCCATCATGGTCAGTCTGACTCTCTTGTTCATAATATTTCGCCTTTCTCACTTTGAATTTACTCCAGTATCTTAGCAAAATGTTGAGTATTGGATTTCTGCATTTCCTTCCTTCTGTTTCTGCAAGAGGGTTGTAGCTTTTCCAGGGTTTTGGATTGTATGCTAGGTGTCTTTTGCTTTATGTCTGGTAATCACTTATGAGTGAGTACATATTATGTGTTTTTTGTTTCTTGGTAATCTAGCTCATAATTGTTTTTTTTCTAGTTCTGTACATTTGCCTACAAATTTTAGGGTGTGAATTTTTTTTCTTTGAGTATTAGTCCATTGTGTGATTGTACGACATATTCTTTACCATTCTTCAGTTGATGGGATTCACGTTTGTTACAAATATCTGGCTACTATGAACATAGATGAGCAAGTGACATTGTGGCATAATTGTGCATCCTTTGAGTATATGTCATCACATACATGGGTGGTTTCCTAAAGCTGTAATGGAACCATTGTGAAAGAAGCAGTTAAAATTTCCAAATCACAAATAGACCTATGTGCTAAGGAGAAGGCAAAGAGATGTGTAATGTAAGGTCTTGATCATGTGGATTGTGTTAGTTTGTGGGTATTATGTCATACCTTAATATCATTATTTTTGCCTGGCATAGTGAGACTCTTTTTCTCCATAACATCGGATCAGTAAGTAGAGAACAGCTGAGAAGCACAGTTTTCTTTGGATATTTTACAATCCAATACAAGTGTCTTGTATATGCTTTAAAATCCCAGGGTTACTCCAATCAGGCCATGGACAAGCACATGAACAATTCTTGAATCTGGCACAATTACTCAATCAATCGCATATAATCTCAATGGATACAGTCTGAAACAATGTTATTAAAAGACTTTCATTGGTGGATATCCTCTTTCTTAAGAAATAAACTTGGAGTAATAAATCAAGCCCCAGATATATCCATCAAGGTTTGAGATTTCCATTGTTACATTCATTCTATAAGATTTCAAGTTATTTCTTATTTTATTTTATTATTGTTTTTTCATGACAGGGTTTCTATCTGGCTTTGAAGGCTGTCCTGGACCTAGCTCTTGTAAACCAGGCTGGTCTAACAGTCACAGAAGTCCACCTGCATCTACCTCCCAAGCCCTGGGAATTAAGACATGTGTCACCACCACCCTTCTTCATGTTATATCTTTTACTGGATGAAGATTCATGTGGAACGAGCTTTTTTTTTCTAATGATATATCTGTTCTACTTTATCTATTTGAAGGACTATACAAGTCTATAGTAGAGTCTACATTCTACTGAAATTGTCATGGATCTTTCTTCAATTGAAATTCAAGGATATTTAAAGTTTGAGGACCAGATGGACTGTGTACTTTCCCAAGGCATACAGGCATCTAGAATAGTTGAATGAGAACTATTAGAAGTCACACACATTCTCACTCTTGCAATGATGGCCATGTTTAGCAAGAAAAAAATTATTATTCTAGATGTCTACATATAGTTACTCGGTAACTTGGTAACTTTCCTGGAGTTTCTTACTTCATGCTTGGTGGAAAACAGAGAAACCGGAATTCTAAACAGAGATTTAAATTTTATGGGGCTCCGCTCAGTTTCCCTACATATTCATTGGCTATTTATTTAAAACCATTTCGCATATCAAGGGGAAACAACATATCTTGGCTCTTCATTCACTTAACTTAAAGATGAGGGGATAATTTTGATCCTCTTACTGTTTGCTGTTTTTCAACGTTGAGATTATGATATGATTGTTATTTCCCCTTGATATGGGGACCCCAAAAATCCCATTCATTTTGTGTCATTTCCAGTTTGATAGAATTTTAAAATTGTGATAATTCAAAAATCATCTTAATTACCCGACACCAAACTGATGAAAAAACCCAACATGCTATTTCAATACATTTATTATCTAGCTGACAGATATCCTGACTGTTAATTTCTCATCTAGAACAATTATTCTTAGTTGATGGGAGGGGTGAGTTCCTGCCCAAGGTTTACAAACTTATTTCCACATTAAATAGCAAGGGAAGAAGTTTTAGACCTGGTCTCGCCCTTTAATAGAGAAGAGACAACATGGTGTTTCAACCATCAGTTTGGGGCTGGACGGATGCTGAGTTAGAGCACTTGATACTAATACAGAGAACTCTGTCCTATTCTGAAACCCCCTATGTGGCTCACAACCTTCTGTGACTCCAGTTACATTTTCTAATGCTTAAAAACATTAAAACATTTTGTTATTTGTTTTACATTTGTTTATTTGTGTGTGTTGCTTTGATATCTATATGGAGAGACTTTTTGTTTGGAAACAGAGACTCCTTATGTAGCCCTGGTTTTTTGGAACGCTATGTAGACTAGGCTGGCCATGAACTCATAGAGATTCACCTGATTATCTCTCCTGAGTGCTGGGATTAAAGATATGTACCATCTTGTCTGGCAAGACATTTTTTATTGTTATGACTGGGTCTAGGATACTACTGGCATCAGATTTGTAGAAGACTGAGGTGCTATTGAACACTCTACTATGCACTGTACAACTGCCTCTGTCTAAAATAAAATAAAAAATAAAGAGTTAAAAAAGTATCTGACACTATCTGTGACAAAATGCATGAAGGTAAACCCAGGAGACTTCAACCCTACAGAATTTTCCAGAAGAAAATTGGTCTCGCTAAGCATGGGAGAAAAGGTCTTCTTAGTGGTATAAGGAATTTTTTATATGTCATATGCCTTTTTGTAGATTACATTATACTATAATAATATCTTCAATATGTTTGAAATTTGTCACTTATGTCTTTTTATTAGCACATTCATGGCCACTTTACCATTAGTTATCGCTAAACAATCTAAATTACATTAATTAGAATATACACTACTGAAATCATGAACATTACCTTCTCAGTTTTCAATTCTAGTTTCATTTATGTCATTCTTATTTGCTTTTTCCTACTTTCCTTTTCCCAATCACATTACATCCTTTATCTTTTAATATTATTTCTTCCCCATATTCATTTTAATTTTCAATTTATATTTTCCTTTCTTCTTGTCTTACTCGTCCCTTCTTTCCTTATTTGTTCTATCATTACTTCACTTTTCTACCTCGAAAGATCCTTTTAAAACACCTGAAGATTTTGTTCACAGACCACTTCATGTCAAAGTATATTACTTCAGATAAAAACAGTTTGAATCTTGCAGATTTGTTTGCATATAAACAACGAGTTCTTCTAGTGGAAATATATTATTAAGAGGCATAAGGCAGTGTATTTTCTTAGCGAGAACATTAGCAGGAGAGTTATCCATAACATTATGAAAGATTGTTTAAACCTGTGAATTATGAAAAGATTCCACTCACAAGTTTCCATTGATTTTGTGACTTATCTAGCTAGCAAATATGTAACATGAAGTAATTGAATCACTTAAACTATAATGGAATTTCTATCAAACATGCATAAAAGCCCTGCAAGATTTGTCATTTCATAATTTAGAAAGTCTGGCATCCATGATTTTCCAAATTACAGAGCCTATGCTTTTCAGCTTCTCTGAGCTTCGGTAGAATAATGACAGCTAACACTTTAAGATAATGTTTGACTAAATAAATCTGAGGAAAGGACAAAAAGGGAGAAATACATCTACACATCAAAAATTCAGAAAACATCCCAATATCATGCTTGCATATTATAATGTGGGATGCCATATCTAGTATTAGATTTGTCCAAGTTCAAAAAATGAAAAATGTGATTACATGTATAAATAATATACCGAAACAAATTAAAAAGATTCGGAGGTTAACACATGTTATAATCCAATGATCAGAAAAGATAAAACTACCATTCTATGGAGAGATATATTTTAGTGAGAAGAGGTAAGACTGTTGTTTCAAAATATAGGGACAAGCAATCTTTTCAGACACTTGATGCGAAAAATCTGGTGGTGAGACCTCCATGCTTGTCCACATGAATCAAGGACATTGTCAATAATAGTGGTTTCATAGACTGAGGTTTATATAGAAAGAATATGTAATGTCCCCTGCCACAGTGGGGATAGGCTTTTTCCAGGTATCTCACCAAAAATCTAAAATTAATCATGTTGCCTCTGAAGGCTCATGACTTAGGGAATGGAAATTTCTTCTTGAGTTATAAAATGCATTCCCCAAAGAAATCTAATAGGTATCTAGAGAAAAGTATCACTTCTTGGTGCTATTACAATGGAATATATTTAAGCATGGATGTCAATTTTGTATTGTATATTAAATGTTACCTGTGTCTACCATTTTGCCAAGGATTATGTCACCGTACAGACATTGTGGAATTCTTGAACCTGGAACTTTCGTGCAAGAAGCCACGTGAATCTGAAATACAGTGTTATCATTGGATATTTTACTCTCCCCATGCAGTGTCATTGAGCTTCCTTAGACAATAGCATGCATTGAGGTGAGTTTTCTGTCATAAAAGCCTATGGTTTTTTAAAGACTTTGGTGCACAGTAAAGAGTGCAGATTCCATGGCAGGTGTGAAGAACTCCAAAAATTTAACAGGAGATAGTGGAAAACACAGCCTCACATTTCCTTTGGTGGGCAGTTTTAGCAGTAAAGCAACTAATAAATTCAAGGAGTCTATATGAGTTCATGTATGAGGAAGGGACTTCTCTTTGTCCCCTTCATACATTCTCAATAGAGAACTAAGATCTAGGCTACAAAAGGTACACTTGATGTGACTGGTCTGTCTAAAAATTCTCCTTCCTGGGATCTCAAATGCCCTGAAGTTGAGGCCACATAATTGTATTGTGAAACGTTACTTTTGTTTAATTTTTAGATTATTATGTGATTGTAATATTCCTCCACCTGTTTCTATGGACAAAATCCTCCATTTTAGCCCAGAATATTCTTTTCATTATCATAATTTTTATCAATTTGACATCCTTATTAAAAGCTAGAAAGTTGTTTTGATTTGCATTTCTCTGATGTGTAAGGATTTTGACCACTTTTTTAGGTGTCTTTCAGCCATTTTTGTTTCCTGTATTTACAATTCTCTATTGAGTTCTGTACTCCAATTTTAATTGTATTGTCTGTTTGTTTGTAAACTCACTTATTGAATTCTTTGTAAATTTTGGAGATCAGCTCTCTGTCGGTTATGAGGTTGGTGAATATTTTTCCCATTGTGTGGGCTGCCATTTTGTATTGCTGGCTGTGTCCTTTGCCTTGCAGAAGCTCCTGGTTTTGTAGGGGAAATAATAGAGTAAAGCAAAATAAGAGATAACATCAGAGCACCAGAGACGGAGCCAGTATAGGTTTCAAGAGAAATGAGTAACTAGGGAAATGTCTGGAGATCTGTAAGGATGACACCAACTGACCATGTAAGCAACAGTGGAGAGGTTACCTTAAATGGCCTCTCCTAAAAATGAGGTTGATGACTAAGTTATATGCCATCCTTGAGCCTTTTCCAGCATACATGATGGGGAATGTACTGTGTATGTTCATCTTATTGATTATTGAATGAAGTACTTCTTTGGCCAATGAGGCAGCAAGTTAGGCAGGACTAGGAGTCAAAGAGGAATCTGAGAAATGTAGTAGAGAAGTGGTTTTCCGGGCTGCAAGTGTCATAGCAAGGAGACTCATATTTAAGAAAGGAGAAACAGCAAGTGTCCCTTTGCCCCTCCACTCTTCTTCCAGTGGCACAATGTGATCCACCGGCAAGGAGGGAAGCCAATAAGGCATCTAATAAGATAAATCTTATAAATATATTCATTTATGATAATTAAGACTGAGATAACAAATGAGAATCCGAATCATTGTCCATGCAGTATTTGAACCTGATACAAGTTTCTGTGTACTAATTAGGACGCTAACTCGGGCGGGCAGCTTGCGTAAAGCACACACACGGCATTGGGGCTCAGTGGCTTTTGGCAGAAAGATTTATCATAGCACATGCAAATCTAAATTTGTATTGAACTGGAATCCAGTTTCAGAGAAGGAGGCATGATGAGCAAAGCAGTCAAGAATTCCAGACTGGTAAAAGCCACAGAAACATCTGACCTGAACAACGAGGAGCTCTTGGCTCCAGACTGATCACTGGGAAAGATGGATGGAACTGATCCAGACCCCATGAATGTGGGTGTCAATGAGGAGTCCTCAAAAATCTATGTGGCCTCTTTTATTATATCAGTACTTAACCCTTTGGGAGGCCATTCAACATAGGGGGATATTCCCTCACTCTAGATTATGGGTGAGGGCCTATTCCCTCTCCCAAAAGATATGACATACACTTAATACTGCACTTGGAAGAACACACTCTCACTGGGGACCAGAAATGGTATGGGATAAGTAGGCCATTAGTGGTGGGCAGGAGGGAATGGGAGGGAAAGGGAACTGTGATTGACATGTAAAACACTCTTGTTTCTAAAGTGAATAAAAAATGGAGGATGGAAAAGCTAAAAAGTACATCTAATGTAACAAAATGTATGAGTGTAACACCAGGAACACTTAAAACTTCACAACAAAAGTATAAGAAAATTAAGGTTGTCTCCATTTTTGAACTGCAGCATATGGGATATATCTAAGTGGTCATCAGTCAGCTGGAATTGTATAATGATGCATTTAGTTACATGTGTACTGGACTGAAGCCATAGTAAGTTACTCTGTGGCAGGATAAGAAAAAATAGTTAAAGACTGAGAGAGACTTGGGCCTTCTGCCTAATTGCGGGAAGATTATAAAGTCATGAGTGGGTGTGGTTGGTTTAGATTTTGAAGAAGCAGTAGAGTGTGACAAACATATCATAAGTTTTTCCTTATGTGACAGGAAACTCCCTGTCCATATCATTGGCCCATGATATAGGGAGCAACTGAGATGCAGTTTTGCACTTGGGTATTTTAATATCCTAAGATATGTGCCATTTTATACCTTTTAATGTTACCATACAATGGAGTTGATTCTCCAAATGAACCTGTGGCAAAAGGTTTGGGCATTTCCATGCAAGTGGAACTGTTAGGCAACATGAGGTTACCTAATCTCACTAAATATAGTCAATGAAGTACTTGCTCCAATTCTCTTAGCAGATTTTCTCTTCCATAAGAAGTAAACCCCTATTGTGTTGTGTTTATTTAGTTCTGTACCCCACTTGTTAATTGATTTATTTGTTGTCTTTGTGACTGCTTTCTTCAGTAGATTGTATAGTTCGTAAATTAGCCCTTGGCTACATGTAGGATTAGTGAAGGTCTTTTCCCATTCTCTGGGCTACTGTCTTGTCTTGTTGAATATGACTTTTGCCTTACAGAATCTTCTCAGGGGGAGGAGACCCAATTATGGAAGTGTCAATCTGAGGGTCTGTGCTATTGTTATGTTTAGTAAGTAGTCTACTATACAAATTGATTAAATCCTACCTCCCAATTACTCTGCTAAGATGTTCATTGTGGCTGGATTTATATTGAAGTCTCTGATCAATCAGGACTTTAGTTTGGTCAATAGAGGAACCTAAAATGGCTAAAAGACACTTAAGAAATTACTCAACATCCATAGCCATCAGAGAAATGCAAATCATAGCAACTCTGAGATATTGTCTTACATCTGCCATTACAGCTATAGAAAAAACACCATGGACAGTATATGCTGGAGAGAATTTGGAGAAAGGGGAATGCTTCTCTGTTGCTCCTGAGATAAAAAAAGCTTGTATAACCATTTTGACTACAGTATGTCAGTTTCTCTGAAAAATCTGCACTCTTAGGCATATACTCAAAGAATATACATTCATGCAACTGAAACAACTGTTCAGCTATGTTCATAACAGATCTTTTTGTAACAGCAAGAAACTGGTAATCACCACGATATACCTCGAGTAAAGAATGGATATAGAAATTGTGATACAATTAACCAAAAGAGCACTACTCATTGGAAAAAAAAACAATTAAATAAAGGGATGGAACTAGAAGAAATCATCCTGAGTGAGGTAATCAATACACAGAAAAACAAACATGTTATGTACTCACTAATCTATGGATATTAGACAAAGAGTATGATACTAGGAGATATACATGGTTCCTTAGAATAGGGGAGAGGCACAAGATCTCCTGAAGCATGGGGAAGGAGGAGGTGGGTAGGAAAATGGGGAGGGGATAAAAGGAGAGGATAGGAGAACATGCAGGATCACGAAGGTTGATTTGGGGGAATAATAAATGAGAGCAAGAAAAGAGATACCTTAATGGAGGCATAAATTATAGATCTAAAGAGTAATATGGCAGTAGGCAACTGTCCAGGGATCCACAAGGGTAATTCCAACTAACAATCTAAGCAATAGTGAAGAGACTACCTTAAATGTGAAGAGACTACCTTAAATGTGAAGAGACTACCTTAAATGTGATCATTGACTACCTTATATGCCAACTTAGTACCTTCATCCTGTAGCTAATGGAAGCCAAAGAATACATGCAAAGGTAAACAATGACCTGAACCACTGGTATCCAGTTTCAGAAAGGGAAGAATGGTGAGCAAATGGGTCAATGCCAGGAGAAACCCACAGAAACAGCTGACCTGACCAAGTGGAAGCTCACTGTACCTTTTCTGACAACTGGGGAAACATCAAGTACCATAATGTTTCTCATGTCCATTTGATTGGAAAATTATTTCCCAAAGTTGTACTATGAGGTAGTAAATGTCTTTAATGTTGAGCTGTGTTTTGTGTTTGCAGCAGAAGGAGAAATCCTGTTTACATATACCATCTAATAGCCAGTGTCTTTTTATAAGTATATTATGTCCACTGATATTAAGCGATACTAATGACTTGTGATTGTTAATTTTTTGCATTTTTGTCAATTTATTTTTATGTTCCAATTTCATTTGTCCTTTCCACCTGCTGCCTCTCTTTCACCCTCCTCTCATTTGTTAGTTGCATCTGGAAAGTCCTCCCCTAGCAAATACAGTAAGTCTGTCCTATTATCTAGTTGAGGCAGGATCAAGGAACCTCTCTAGCAACTGTAACCCTGTGCCAAGGCTGACAAAGGTATCTCTCCATATAGAATGTGCTCCAACAAGCAGTTTGTGCATTAGAGTTAGAAGTTGGATCCACTGCTAGTGACCAAATATTGTCTGACAATCACCATTTTTACTTTAATTAATGGAGGGTGACTTCAGTCTGATGGAGGTTCCATCCTTTTCAGACTACAGTCAGTGATTTCCCAGTAGCTCAGGTCAGTTGATTCTGTGGGTTTCCCCATTATGGTTTTGACTACATTTGAAATATCATAATATTTCACCTTTCTCACTTTGAATGTTCTCCATGAGCTTAAAGAAAAGATTAGTGATGGATTTCTGCATCTGCTTCCATGTGTTTCTGCAAGGGAGTTGTCGCTTGTCCAGAATTTTGGATTGTCGGCTAGGTATCTTTTGCTTTAAGTCTGTTACCCACTTATAAGTGAGTACATACTATATTTTTTTTGTTTCTTGGATACCTCAATCATGATGTTTTTTTTCTAGTTTTGTGCATTTGCCTGAAAATTTTAGAACTGAGATCCCAGCTACACAGAATCACATCATGTGTCCCTTAATGTTGCTGGCCTCTCTAAAACCTCTCCTTCCTGGGATCTCAAATGGTCTGGGTTACTGAGGTCTCTATTCTTCACATCCTTATTTAAAGCTAAAAAGTTGTTTTGATTTGCATTTCCCTGTTGGCTAAGGTTGATCTGGACATTTTTATGTGTCTTTCAGCCAGTTTAGATTCCTCTGTTGAGAATTCTCTATTTACTTCTGTACCACAATTTTTAATTGGATTATTAGGAGTTTGTAAACTACCTTTTTGAGTTCTTTCTAAATTTTGGAGATCAGACATGTGTTGGATATGGGTTTGGTGAATAAATTTTCCCTTTTGGTTGGCTTCCATTTTGTATTGCTGACTGTGTCCTTTGCTTAAAGAAGCTGCTGGTTGTATGGGGGAAGAATAGTGGAGAAAAAAATAAGAGGTACCATCCAAGAGGGAGCCAGTATTGGTTTAAAGAGAAATCAGGCACTAGGGAAATGTCTCGAGAGTTACAAGAAATGCATTTTCTAACCATCTAAGCAACAGCATTGAGGCTACCTTTAATGACTACTCTGATAATGAAATTGATAACTAACTTATATGCCATAATAGAGCCTTCATCCATTAGCTGATGTAAGTAGAAGCATATACCCACAGCTAAACACTGATATGAACTGGAATCCAGTTGCAGAGAAGGAGGATTGATTAGTAAAGTGGTCAAGACCAGGTTGGTGAAACCCACAGAAACCGCTGATCTGAAACCAGACTGATCACTGGGAAACCAGCATAGAACTGATCCAGAACCCTTGAATATGGGTGTCAGTGAGGAGGCCTTAGAAATTTCTGTGACCTTTTCCAGTAGATCAGTACACGTCCCCTGCATAGAAATGGACTGTGGGAGCCAAATACACAAAGAGGGATACTCCCTCAGCCTAGACACCAGAGGAGGGAGTAGGCCCTATTGCAAAAACGATGACAGAATCTGAACACCCTGCATGGAAGACCAAACACTCCCTAGGGAGCAGAAATGGTATGGGATAGTTAGGGCGATCGTGGATTGAAGGATAGCAGGGGAGGAAGAGGGAACTGGGATGACATATAAAAATCCTGTTTCTAATTTAAATAAAAACGGAGGAAAAAAGCTAAAAAATACAACAAGCAATGTACCAAATCTAGGAGTGAAATATCAGGAAGCCTTAAACCTTCACAAAACTGTACAAGAAACTTGGTTTTATCTCCATTTTTGGAATTGCACCATATGGGACATATCTAAGTGGACATCAATCAAATGAAATAGTATAATGATGCATTTAATTACATGTGTCCTTGACTGAAGCCATAGTAGGTTACTGTGGGGCAGAAGAAATAACAATAGATAAAGCAAGAGAGAGAGTTTTGTCTTCTGCCAAAGTTCAAGAGGTTATATTGTGAGGCCATGAGTGGGTGTATTTGGTGTTGAATTTATAGATGTAATAGATTGTGACAGACAGATATTATTGGTTTCCTAGCAAACATGACAGAAATCTCTCTGCCCATATCATGGACCATGAAACAGGGAACATCTGAAATGCAGTTTTATACATAGAGATTGTAACAACCTAAGGTATGTGCCATTTTACAACTTTTAATGTTACCATACAATGGAGTTGATTCTTCAAATGAGCCTATGACAATCTGTTTGGATATTTCCAAGCAACTGGAACTGTTAACCAACATGAGGGTACCTAATATCACTAAATATCATCTGTGAAGGACCTTCATTAAGTGGAGACAACCCTAGCTTTCTTGTCCTTTGTTGTGATGGTTTATGTACTTTTGATGTTTCACCCATATATTTTGGTACATTAGTTGTTGGACAATTTTGTCATACGGGCTAAATTTTGTAATATTGAAAAGAACATTCATGCCTAAATGGAGAATTTGTTGTACACACAAAATGATAGAGGAATATTACAGTTGTATAAATCTAAAACTTATACAAAACTCACTTTTCACAAAAGAAATGTGTGGCTTTATCTTCACGAGTAGAATAACCGAGATTATTTGAGACCCCAGGAATGTGAGGGTTTAATTAGAACAGAAACACCAAGAGACAGTCTATATGATTCTGTGTAGCAAAAATCTCTCAGTTCCCTGCAGATTATGTATGAAGGAGAAACAGAGAAGTTCCTCCAGTGTACTGTTATTCAAATAAAGTCCTGGCTTGCTATAGTTTTGCTTTACTGCTAAATATGCTCACCAAAGACATTGGGAGTCTGTACTTTCTACTTTCTCTTCATAAACAATTTCAGACTTCTTCACACCTGTACTGGAAACTAGACTCTTCACTGTGGTGCTTAGACTTTAAACCACTATGGGCTTTAAAGACAGAAAACTCACGTCCAATGCGTGCCGACATGTAAGGTTGTTCAAAGAACATTGCCTTTATAGAGCAGATACCCAATGATAACACTGTATTTCAACTTAACCTGTCTTTTTCCACACATGATATGTGTTTAAAAATTCCAAATGGGTTCTACTTTGACATATTCGTTGGCAGACAGACAAACATACACACAGGAAGAAAACAAATATAGAATAAAAATGACACCCATATTCACCTATATTCCATTCCAAATTTACCAATAAGTGATTCTTTTCTTTGGATTAATAGTAGATTTGCATGGGAAAGAATATTTATAACACTAGAAGAAGTTTCCCCTCCATAAGTCATAAGCCAACATAGGCAACATGATAACTTTTGAGATCTTTGATGAGATCTCTGGAAAGAGCCCACCCTCATTGTGGCAGGAGACATTATGACCTCTCTTTTTATAAACCTCACTTTAGGAAGCCATTATATTTTTGACAGTGCCCTTGCTTCATGTGGACAAGCTTGTAGGTCTCAACAGGAGATTTTTATTCATGTCAACTGTCTGAAAAGCTTATTTGCCTCTACAGTTGAAACAGCAAACTTTCCTGTTCTCATAAAAGAATAGATAAGTACACAGAGAGTGGTGTATAATTTTTTTTGACAGTTGGACTATAATCAGTGTTGACCTTAGCTTCTTTTGAGATCGTGTCTATATGTGGCTTCAATCAGTGACAAACATTGTTCTTCAAACTTTGATAACTGTGATACTAGATATGACATCCTACATGTACAACATACAAGCATGGCATTGTGATATCTTCTGAATTTTTTGATGTGTGGATTCTTCTGTAAAGACTAACATGGAGTGATCCTTCACTTTACATTTCATGGAATTTCTTTAGTCAGACACTATCTTAAGGTGTAAGTTTTTCATGTGCTACCCATTATTCCACCTGTGATCAGAGAATATCTTAAAATAGCAGACTCCGTAATACAGAAACCCATGGATATCAAGAAGTCAATTTTGTCCCTGACAAATCTGGAGGTGGTTTTATGCATGGGTATCAAAGTTTAAATGATTCAATTATTTCATGGTATATTATGCTATTTAGATAAGCCATAAAATCAAAGGAAAATGGTCAAAAAAACTCTTCCTATTTCACTGGTTTAAAGAAACTTCCATTACAGCAGGCATGTCTCTCCTGCTAGTGTTGTACCTAAGAAAATACAGTGACTTTTGCTCATTAATACTACATAGCATTAGGAAAGACCAGCTGCCTATATGCAAACCAAGGTAGAAGATTGCAAATATATTCTATTAATAATAAGAGTGAGATTCATTTGATGTAATATACTCTGACATATGTGTTTTTTGTGAAATGTTCTTCAAGTCTTTTTAAAGGGACATTTCTAAGTAGAAAAACACACACACAGAGAGAGAGAGAGAGAGAGGGAGAGAGCGAGAGAGAGAGAGAGAGAGAGAGAGAGAGAGAGAGAGAGAGAGAGAGAGTGAAGGAGTAACAAAATAAATGAAGAAAGAAGACAGGAAAATATAAAAAGGAAGTTATAGATGAATATGAGCATGGAACAATATTAAAAGATAACAGATATAAAATGAGTGGGAAAAGCCAGGTAGGAAAGAAGAAGCATGGAAGAATAAAGTTAATGAAGTGAGCACAGAAACCTGAAAATGTAATATTATGATTTGAGGATGTGTCTTCTATTGAATATATGTCAGATTATATAATAATCAGTACCAGTAAAGTGGCCATTAATATGCTAAAGAAATGATGCAAGTTTTGTTGTTCAAACATACAATGAAGATATAATTATAGTCTAATTTAATCTAAAAATGAAGTATATCTTATAACAAATTGTCCTATTCCACTGAGAAGACTATTTATCCCATGCTCAACAACTGAGTTTTTCTAGATAATTCTGTTATGTTGAAACCTCCTGGGTTTTCTATCCTGAAATTTATCACCGGTAGAGTTAAAACTTTTAGCTCATGTTTTGTATTTTTCTATTCCATTTTTTTAAATTTAAATTAGACACAAGATTATTTACATGTCAATCCCGGTTCCCAATGCCCCCCTTCCTTCCGTACCCCCAATAACACCCTACCTATACCATACCCTTTCTGCTCCCCAGGGTATTTTATCTCTTCCATGAGGGAACTTAAGAGTATGCCATATCCTTTGAGATAGGGCCTACAACCTCCCCTGTTTGTCTAGGCTGAGGAAGCATACCTCCATGTGGAATGAGCCAAATCCATTCCTATGATAGGGATAATTACTGATCTACCATATGCAGAAAAACACCACATACAAACCCACACAAATACTTAAATATATCCACTACACAAAACATTATTCTAATGCTCACAAATGTAATGTTTACCTAGCTTCTATGTCACAGTTAAAAGAGAAGCTAGATTTGTCTGGATTTTTGGTAAATAGCATTTTACATGTGGACAGCACTTTAATACACAACCAGGAGCTTGCTCTCTATAAGTAATGAGCCTGCATAGGAAACCTAGTGACTATTGATATTGTTGGTGATATTCCTGTAAAAAGGAAACTGGAATGGAGACATCTTATTCTCACTATGTAATAATAAGAACTCAGGAAGACACTTTCTACATGACACCTGTTCTCAAAAGATTTTGATTTTCTCTGACTTCTCAATAGGAGCTGGCAATGTAATTCAGTTAACTGATTTTCTGGGTTTTCTGCCAATGGTCTTGTGTTTGCACACAAGAATGTATCAATACTACCCTGAGAAAATAGTTGTTCCTCTTTAGTTACCCATAGATTATAAACTCTGTTAATTTCACCTATTTTTGAGGCTTAAATCTGTATGTGACATCTACGAGAGACTAATTTTTATCCATTTTAAAGCTTGCAGAATGACAGCAGTTGATGTGGTGTCAAACATCTGCTGCATCCATGAATAAAGGATGTCCATTGCATGGATGTATGCTGGCCTTTGTCCCAATACAAGAAAAACAGATTACATATTCTAAGGTGATTTCATGGGCATTCTTTTTTCTCAACCTTTTTTATTTGAATTAGGAACAGGATTGTTTTATATGACTATCCCAGTTTCCTTCACCCACTGATCCTCCCCTACCCCCCAACTAAAAACTCATCTGTCACTTATCTTTTCTGCTCACCCAGATAGTGAGGCCTTCCATAGGGTGTCGTGAAAGTCTTTCATATCCTTGGGGATAGGGCCTAGGCCCACCCCGGGGTGTGTTGGCTCAGGAAGTATTTCTCTATATGGAATGATCTCCCTACGTCCACACCAATGCTAGCGATAAATACTGGGCTTCTACTGGAGGTCCCATAGATTTCTGAGGTTTCCTCACAGAAACCCATGTTGCAGGGGTTTGGATCATTCCCATGTTGGTATTCCAGGTTTCAGACAGGGGAGAGGTGTTCCAGGATGCTCAGGTCAGCTGTTTCTGTGGGTTTCACCAGCCTGGTATGGACATCTGTGCTCTTCACTGGTCCTTTCTGCATCTGAGTTCCAATTCAGTTCGGTGATTAGTTATGGGTGTCTGTTTCTACTTCCACCAGCTGCTTGCTGAAGGCTATAGGATAGCAAATAAGTCAGTAATCAATATCACAATCAGGGGAGGGCATTTAAGGTAACTTCTCCTCCGTTGCTGAGATAGTTATCTGGAGTCACCTTTGTAGATCTACAGACATTTATGTAGTGCCTGATTTCTCTGTAAACCAAAAATTTCTCCCTCAATTATGATATCTCTATTCTTGTTATCATGTATTCTCCCCTGATTCATATTTTCTGCTCCCTCATGTCCTAGGTATCCCTCTTCTTCTACCCTTATCATTCTCCTAGCTCCCTCCCCCCTCTTCCAGTGCTCCCTATTTGCTCAGCTGATCTTGGACCTCTCCCCTTCTCTAGTAGACCATGTATGTCTCTCTTAGGGACCTCCTTGTTTATTAGCTTCTTTGGCAGTGTGGATTGCAGGCTGGTTATCTTACTTATATCTAAAATCCCCATATGAGTGAGTACATACCATGTTTGTCTATTTTGCGATTGGGTTACCTCGCTCAGAATGGTTTCTTCTAGATCCATCCATTTTCCTGCAAATTTCAAGATTCCATTGGTTTTTTTTTTCCACTGAGTAGTACTCCATTGTGTAAATGTACCAGATTTTCTCTATCCATTATTGGGTTGAGGGGCATCTAGGCTGCTTCCAGTTTCTGGCTACTACAAATATTGCTGCTATGAATATGGTTGAGCAGATATCTTTCTTGTATGAATAATGTGCTCCTTTTGAGTATATGCCTGAGTGGAATTGCTGGATCTTGTGATAGACACATTCCCATTTTCTTGAGAAGTCAACATACAGATTTCCAAAGTGGCTGTACAAGTTGGCACTCCCACCAGCAGTGAAGAAGTGTTCCCCTTTCTCCACATCCTCTCCAACATGAACTGTCATTGGTGTTTTTGATTTTGGCCTTTCTGACTGGAGTAAGATGGTATCTCAGATTTGTTTGGATTTGCATTTCCCTGATGGCTAAGGATGTTGAACACTTTCTTATGTGTCTTTCAGCCATTTTAGATTACTCTATTGAGCATTGTTTATTTAGTTCTGTACCCCACATTTTAATTGTGTTGTTTGGTGTTTTGGAGACCAACTTCTTGAGTTCTTTGTATATTGTGGAGATAAGCCGTCTGTCAGATGTGGGGTTGGTGAATATCTTTTTCCAGTCGGTCGGCTGCCGTTTTCTCTTGCTGACTCTCTCTTTTGCTTTACAGAAGCGTCTCAGTTTCAGGAGGTCCCATTAATCAATTGTTGATCTCAGTGTCTGTGCTACTGGTGTAATGTTCAGGAATCAGACTCCTGTACCAATTATTTCAAGGGTATTTCCCACTTTTTCTTCTAATAGGTCCAGTGTACCTGGATTTATGTTGAGATCTTTGATCCATTTTGACTTAAGTTTTGTGCAAGGGGATAGGCTTGGGTCTAATTGCAGTCTTCTACATGTCTGCAACCAGTTATGCCAGCACCATTTGTTGAAGATGTTCTCTTTGTTCCATTGTATACATTTGGATTGTTTGTCAAAAATCAGGTGATCATAGTTGTGTGGGTTAATGTCAGGGTTTTTAATTCTATTCCATTGGTCTACCTGTCCATTTTTGTGCCATTTCCAAGCTGTTTTCAGGACTGTAGCTCTTTAGTAGAGCTTGAAGTCAGGGATGGTGATGCCTCCAGAAGTTCCTTTATTGTACAGGGATGTTTTGGTTATCCTGGGTTTTTTGTTTCTCCATATAAAGTTGAGAATTGTTCTTTCAAGTCTGTGAAGAATTGTGTTGGGATTTTTATGGGGATTGCATTGAATCTAGAATGCTCTTTGAAAGATTGCCATTTTAATTTGTTGATCCTACCTATCCAAGAGCATGGGGGATCTTTCCATTTTCTGGTATCTTCTTTAATTTCTTTCTTTAGAGACTCAAAATTCTTATGATATAGGTTTTTACATTTTTGTTTAGTGTTACCCCAAGATAATTTATGTTGTTTTCAGCAATTGTAAAGGGTGATGTTTCTCTGATTTCTTTCTCCACCAATGTATCATAGGTATATGGTAGGACAATGGATCTTTTGAGTTAATCTTGTATCCTACCACTTTGCTGAAGGTGTTTATCAGGTGCAGGATTTCCCTGGTAGAGATTTTCGGGTCACTAATGTAGACTATCATATCATCTGCAAATAGTGAGAGTTTGACTTCTTCCTTTCCGATTTGTATTCTGTTGATCTCCTTTTGTTGTCTTATTGCTCTAGCTAGGACTTCAAGGACAATATTGAAGAGATCTGGAGAAAGTGGACAGCCTTGTCTTGTCCCCAATTTTAGAGGAATTGGATCGAGTTTCTCTCCATTTAATTTGATGTTGGCTGTTGGATTGATTTATATAGCTTTTATTATGTTGAGCTATGTTCCTGTTATCCCTGATTTCTCCAAGACCTGTATCATGAAGTGGTGTTGGATTTTGTTACAGGAATTTTCGGCATCTAGTGAGATGATCGTGTTTTTTTTTTTTCCCTCAGTCTGTTTATATGGTGGATTATATTGATGGATTTTCATATGCTGAGTCATCCTTGCATCCCTGGGATGAAGGCTACTTCAACATGGTGGATGATTTCTCAGATATGATCTTGTATTCGAACTGCCAGGATTTTATCGAGAATTTTTGCATCAATGTTCATGGCGGGTATTGTTCTGTAGTTCTCTTTATTAGTTGTGTCTTTGTGTGTCTTGGGTATCAAGGGTATTGTAGCCTCATAAAAAGAATTTGGCAATGTCCCTTCTGCTTCTATTTTGTGGAACAATTTTAGAAGTATTGGTATTAGCACTTCTTTGAATTTCTAGTAGAATTCTGCTGTGAATCCATGGCCCTGGGCTTTTTTTTTGTTGGGAGACTTTTGATGACTCTTCTATTTCCTTAGAGGTTATATGTGTGTTTAAGTTGTGTATCTGTTCTTGATTCAATTTTGGTAAGTGATAACTGTCCAGAGAATTATCCATTTCCTTTAAATTTTCCAATTTTGTGGATTACAGATTTTCAAAGTATGACCTGAGGATTCTCTGGATTTCCTCAGTATCCGTTGTTATGTCCCCCTTTTCATTTCTGATTTTGTTAATTTGCATGATCTCTCTCTTCCTTTTGGTTAGTTTGGATAACGGTTTGTCTATCTTGTTGATTTTCTCGAAGAACCAACTTTTCGTTATATCGATTCTTTGAATTGTTTTCTTTGTTTCGACTTTATTGATTTCTCCCTCCAGTTTGATTATTTCCTGGCATCTGCTCCTCTGGGGTGAATTTGCTTCCATTTATTCTAGAGCTTTCAGCTGTGATGTCAAATCTCTGGTATGGCTATTCTCTAGTTACTTTATGTGAGCAATTAGAGCTATGAACTTTCCTCTTATTACTGCTTTCAAAGTGTCCCACAGGTTTCGGGATGTTGTGTCTACATTTTCATTGAATTCTAGGAAGTCTTTAATTTCTTTGTTTATTTCTTCCTTGACCCAGGAGTCTTGCAATTGCATGTTGTTCAATTTCCATGAGTTGGTAGGTTTTTTTGCACTTTGAGTTGTTTTTGATTTCTAACTTTAAAGCATGGTGGTCTGATAAGACACAGGGGATTTTTCCAATTTTTTTGTATCTGTTGAGGTTTGCTATGTTGCCAAAAGTGTGGTCGATTTTTGAGAAGGTTCCATGTGATGCTGAAAAGAAGGTATATTATTTTGTATTTGGATAGAAAGTTCTATAAATGTCTGTTAATCTCAATTGGGTCATAACTTTTATTACTTCCTTTGTCTCTTTGTTATGTTTCTGTCTGGTCGTTCTGTCCAGTGGTGAGAGTAGGGTGTTGAAGTCTCCCAGTATAACTGTGTGAGGCCTTATTTGTGATTTGAGTTTTAATAATGTTTCTTTTATGAATGTTCATGCCTTTTTATTTGGGGCATAGATGTTTAGAATTGAGACTTCTTCCTGATGGATTTTTCCTGTAATAAATATGAAATGACCTTCTTCATCTCTTTTGATTGATTTTAGTTTGAAGTCTATCTTGTTAGATACTAGGATGCCTACCCCAGCTCGTTTCTTGGGCCCATTTGATTGGAGTATCTTATCCCAACCCGTTAATCTGAGGTAATGTTTGTCTTTGAATTTCAGGTGTATGCATCAGAAGGATGGATTCTGTCTTCATATCCAATCTGTTAGCCTGTGTCTTTTAATGGTTAAGACCATTAATATTGAGGGAAATTAAGGTCCATTGAGTGTTTATTCTTGTTTGTTTTTGGTTTGTTTTTGGTACTGGTATTGTATGTGGATTTACCCTGCCTTTTATTTTGTGTTTTTGTAGAGTGGGATTATCTATTGCCTATGTTTACACGAGTGTAGTTAATTTCCTTAGGTTGGAGTTTTCCTTCCAGTACTTTCTGTAGGGCTGGATTAGTGGTTACATATTGTTTAAATCTGGCTTTGTCGTGGAATATCTTGTTTTATCCATTTGTAGTGATTGAAAGCTTTGCTGGATATAGTAGTCTGGGCTGGCATCCATGTTCTCTCAGAGTTGGTAGAATATCTATCCAGGTCTTTCTAACTTTCAGAGTTTCCATGGAGTAGTCTGGTGTAATTCTAATAGGTTTGCCTTTTTATGTTACTTGACCTTTTTCCTTTGCTGTTCTTAATATTTTTTCTTTATTCTGTACTTTTGGTGTTTATTATTATGTGTTGAGGGGGACTTTTTTTTGTGGTCCACTCTATTTTGTGTTCTGTAGGCTTCTTGTACTTTCATTGGCATGTCTTTCTTTAGGTTCTATGATTTTCTTGACTATATTTTCTGCACATTTGAGTTGGGTTTCTTCACCTTCTTCTATACCTATTATTATTAGGTTTGGTCTTTTCACAGTGTCCCATATTTCCTGGATATTTATATGTTATAGATTTGTTAGATTTCAGATTTTCTTTGCTTGAAGAGTTTATTTCCTCTAGTTTGTCTTAAGCGTCTGAGATTCTGTTTTCCATCTCTTCTATTTTATTGGTTATACTTGCATCTGTGGTTCCTGATTGTTTACTCAACTTTTCCACCTCCAGCATTCCCTCAGTTTGTGTTTTCTTTATTGTCTCTAATTCAGTTTTCGGGTCCTGAACTGTTTCCTTCAGCCATTTAATTGCATTTTCTTGGCTTTCTTTCTTTCTTTCTTTTTTTTTTTTTGGCTTTCCTGAAATGATTTCTTGCATCTTTTGGTTTGTCTTTTCTTCCATTTCTCTGAAGGATTTTCTGATTTCCTCTCTTAGGTCCTCTATCATCTGCATGTAGTTGTTTTTAAGGTTGCTCTCTTCTGCTTCCTCTGTGTTGGGATGTTCATGTCTTGCTTGTGTAGAGTCCCTAGACTCTGGTGGTGTCATACTGGTTTTACTGTTGTTGGATGTGTGCTTATATAGTCACCTTCCCATCTCTTCTTCCAGTGGGTAGAGTTGATTTCACTTCCTATCCTGGTGTGTATGGGTCCAGTGTTCTCTTCAGCTGTGTGCAATTGACTTTGATAATCTGATGGGTTTCAAGTTACGTGTAGGCAGATCTGAGGCACTTGCTCTCCAGGTGAGATCAGCACTGGTGCAGAGATGTCAGTAGACTCTGGGTTGCTTGGTCCTCAGGGATTGAGTCGTCCTATTGAAGATCCTGGGTCAGGGTATGCCAGGGTGGACAGAAGGAAGTTGGGCCCAAGGCAGGGGATGAAGCAGCTCACGTCTGCACTCTCTGCACTCTGTGGGGGCCAGAATCGGCCAGCAATCTCAGCAGAGTCAGGATCCCAGGATCCTCAGGGACAGATTCAGTCTGCCTGCAGATCCCGGGGTGGGATTTACCAGGGTGGGCAGACAAAAGTTGGCCCAAGGCAGAGGCTGATGCAGCTCACCTCTGTACTCTCTGCACTCTGTGGGGACCGGAATCTCATTTCATGGGCATTCTTAAGCAAAGTCCTATCACTGATTACAGCCAAACCTTATGCGAAACATTAATCCATATTACATGCTGTGTAATCCTAAATGAAGGATATCTTTCTATTGAAAGGAATGTTTGGAAGGATGTCTATAATTTGACACTGTCAGATTTCCAGAGGACCTCGAATCAAGTCGATTTAAATAATTCCAAAATAAAAAATGATCAGAAAATTGAACGTGCTTGATTTCTAGATAACTTAAAATGGCAGTGAAACCTGGTCACATGAAACTTCCCACTTGAGTGTGTTTAACATCATTAGATATCATCATTGTAGTCTTTGCTACTGCTAATTTTCACATACAGAAAAGACCCATTTTTGCTCCTTGTTCCTAAATACTAAGAAAACCAAATTTGCTGTCTTCATAACAAGTCAAATAGCACCAACTATAGGATATCGGTACTTGGCTTGTGGATTACATGTAGAAATACTTTCTGACATGAACATATCAGGCAAAGAACTCAATCTTCACATCCCTTAATGAAGGAAATTCAAAAGTAAAAAATGAAAGGAGTCAAAGATGAAAAAAGCCAAATGAAGCTTAACAAAATCAGAAATGAATACTAGTAGGAGCAAATAGGAAAAGATAATAGACAGGAAGACCTTAGGGAGGCAGGGTGGTTGAAAAATATGAAGCAAGGAAAGACTGCTGGAAAGAAGGACAGATATTCAAGTAGATCATATTTATTAAATCAGGGGTGTAATGGGGGAGGCCCTAGGCATGGTCCAGGATGATGTGGTAGACTTTGGGGAGCCCCTGTTGAGGGTCTTACCCTGCCTGGAGAGTGGAGGGGGAATGGCTAGGGAAAGGTTGGATGTTAGAGGGAGGGAAGGGAGATGGAGAAGGGATTTACATCTGAAGTAATGTTGTTACTAATTTAAACTAATAAAATAAAATTAAAATTAAAAAAAAATAAGTGGTGTATATTTATGTTTATCTAAATGTTCATATAACACTCATAATAAAGAGGATCTAGATAATCCAGGAAAGTAATAGAGTTGTCCTTGTAAGCATGTAACAGTACTTTATAATAATGTTATTGAATGTAAAAGGAAGAAAGACATATTGAGTAATGAACAATTGTTTTATTTTTAGACTGTTTCTGTCACTCCTAACATTCCTCATTTTCTTCTAAATGTTTGAGTATGTAACTAGCCTTCTGGTTTTCCATATATAATTAGTTTCATGTGCATTCAGGTATTTGATTTCATGATTAGGTTGTCAAACCGGTAAAATTTATCAGATTTGAGGAAAAATGCAGAAGTAAATTAGAGGTTTTGGTTCTTGCAAAGAGGGAGTATTAAAGTAAACACACTATGATCTCAAAAATAAAGTAAAAAAAAAAGCATTGAGAGGAGAAACAGGAAAAGTTATACCACCAGGATATGAGAAATCAGTATATGCGAATAGCCAAGTACCAGTTAGTGACACTGAGTGGATGTGAATAAAATTGGGATATCATTTTTGACTAGGAAAACAGGCAGTGAGCCCTGGTATGTTTGCTCTTGTTGCAGCACCATGGATAGACTGGTTGTTGACTACTAATTTATTTGCAATTGTAAATATGAAAATGTGAGATGCCTTTTTGTTTGTATTTGTTCTAGACTTCTATAGACATATATGAAACAGTAGAAACTAAAATAGCATATGACCATAAAATCCATGGTGTGAATTTATAGTCATTTGAATGAGCAATATTCCCCACATGCTCATTAACAATTGATCCTGTCTTAGTTAATGGGAAGATTAGGTGATTCTTAAGTTGTAAAGCCTTGGTATAAGAAGCATATCACTGAGTTTCTGCTTTAAATATTATTAGTCGTATGGCTGACCCCAGTTCATTCTCACTGTCTCCTTCCTGTACAGGCTTGGCTTGTCATCATTCATCAACCTTTGCCCAATATCAACCCCCATGACTCCACAGTGAATACAGGCACTAATCTTTAGCATAAGCTAAATTAACTTACTACCTTAAGGACTTCTTGTTACAACTTGTATACATGGCAACAGAAAATTAACTAGTAAAGACATGATGATAGAACATGTATAGAACAGCAAGAGATGGTAGGAGCTAAAGTTTAAAATATTGTTGAAATAAGATTATGTGAGTATGGAGGAATGGAATCCAATTAAAACATACCTCAAGATAGAAGAAAACTTACAAAACACAATAACATAAAAGAAACTGAATAGTAAAGTTTTGTAAAACTTTGGCTACATGAAGTCCCCTGGCAATAGGGCCAGGATCTATCACTGGTGCATGAGCTACCATGTTCGAAGCCTATGAGGGCATGCCAGACTGAGCCTTAACACAGGGGAAAGGTCTTGATTTGTTACAAACTTAATGTGCCAGACTTCATGAACTCCCCATGTGAGCCCTTACCTGTCTGGAGGAGTCAATAGGTGTTGGGCTGCAGAGAGAGGGTTAGAGAAGCAGGAGGAGGGGTGGGAGGGAGAACACTGGTTGGGATGTAATGTGAAATTAAAATTATCTCAATAAAAACATCAATTAAAGACTTAATGAGGAAGAATATATGTTTTTAGATGGGCAGGAGTGGATTTGAAGGGAAGTAGTGACAGTACATATAAAATTTTAATTAATTAACATATATATTGATTATAAATTAAAATTAATAGTGAAATATTTATACCATTTGAAGAGAAACCACAGTAGCCTGCTCTGCGTACTAGTTTCCTCTTGTTGGCTAATCACGACCAACTTTGAGAAAATAATATTTGCTTCATTTTATTATATTTACTTTCATCATGTTTGATTTTTATCTTTTGGAAGCCTCTTCTTTTACAGTTTCAGACAAAACCAGAATGGATTCAGGAGAATATATATATATATATATATATATATATATACATATATATATACATATATATATATATATATATACATATATATATATGTATATATATATATATATATATATTTCATATATATGAAAGAACTTGGAGGAATAAAGGGAGGGGAACTATAAACTGGATAGATTTTATAAGAATATAATCTATTTTCAGTTAAAAAGAGTAATCTGCATATTTGCTTCAATGTTTGAAGAAAAATATTAGAAATTTAAAAGCAAATAATAAATGAACTTTTCTTATATTATGTGTGATTTCATATACAAACATAAAATTATTTTATGTTCTCACAAGAAAATTTACAGAAGCAGAGTAAAAGTTTAAAAAAAAACTCTAAATTCCATGACAAATTAGATATTATTAGAATAAATATAAAGAATCAAAAACAATATATAAGAAAATTAATGTCTTAAATTCAGCTAAAATAATAAAATGTGCAAATATGTTTTGATGGCAGACAGTTGTTCAATTCCAAATAAAACACTCACACTTTTGTTGACAGGTTTTATTTTGATAGCATTTTAAATGAAATGTATTCATTTAAATCATCAAAATCTTGTTCAAAGAGGAAGAATCGATTAAATTTTGACAAAGATGTTATATATGTGTGCATATATATAATATATGTATGCATATATATAAACATATGTTTCAACCGTGCACAAGTACTTATCCATAATGCTTTATTAAATTCTATGTATGATTCACTATATGTATAATAAATAAATAAATAAAAAGACAGCAAGTTATTTAAAACATTTTGTAATAGACTGCACCCTACATTTTTGTTTTAATATTATAATCTCAGAAATAAAATAGAGACAGGACAAAAAACTAGTTAAATATGAGACTAAGGACTAAGAGAGCCATATAACAAGCAGCCTTCCTCTACAAAACTTGAGTTCTCTTAGAGGAGATATTGTCCTTTGAGAGCATGAGGCCTAACTTCGGTTTCACTATTTAAGTTTCCCCAGTAGTGGACTTTATACTGCCAGTTTAAATCTAATGCAGACTCCCTTTCTGAATAAATTTTGATCTGTCTAGTTTATCACAGTAACAGAATGAACCTGGAAGACAATGTAACCCAAATACTGAATGTCTACTCCAACACATTGTTTCTCATATAAAAATGCTCCATTCTTGTTTTTATAAATGTAATTTTATTTGGAAGGGTCTGTGTTCAAAGGTCAATAAACATGAAAAGGATTCAGAAAAGGAGAAACAAAGATTTTTCTGGGTGAGGAATGGGATTTGTAGCCCAACAAAAATTACATGAAAACAAAGCACAAATGCAGGTGCATTTTAATTGGCACAAGCTTGTTAAATGGAGCAGTGGAGGAGAGGCATGAATGAGGAGACTAAAGGAAAACATGAATTACTTGTCACAATGAAACATGAATTTGAATGCTATTTGTTATTCTTTTTACAAAAACAAATATTAACCTTACTGAATTGTTATGAAAAAATGACTGAGGAGAATTTTGAACATTAGATTCCACTGGCAACAAAGAAAACATGATATCTCTATTTTCCACAGGAAAATAATTTGTGGCTGTCTAAATTTTTGTTAGAATTCTACAAAGGAGTCACTATAAAAGGAAGTGAGACTACAGGGTAGAATTCTTTCTGGAGGTGTAACAAATTTCATATAAGGAAAACTTCAACCATGAACAATCATCAATACAGATGCATATAAAGATAGCCATTTTGACAACTCCAGACGAAATGCCACTTTAGACAGAGAAATGTGTTTCTTTTTGGAAAATGAAAACTTGTATTTGGTCAAAGACTGATGAGAGCAGCACAATCATTTTTTGCACAATTTTTCTAATACCAAGTGTTCACCCTTGGACTCTAGTACATATGAACAATATTAAATGAACTTAGTCATTGTTACACACTTGTATATATGTATATCTATACATAATAAATATAATACACTCACTACAATACAAATGTATAAAAAGATTTAAAGAAGAGGAGATGAATTAGGGTAGATGAGAAGTGACCCCAGAGGTATTGGAAAGTGGGCAAGAGTGGTGGTGATATTGCAGTGCTGATAGTCAATATTCTCACAAATTTAAAAAGAAGCCTTTTCTTGGTGTCCTGTGTTTTGCATTGGAGAGATTTACAAGGGTAATCAGTTTTTACTATGTGAATAAAATCTATTCTCAATAAAATATTGTTAATAAAATTAAAATTGCTATGCACAGTATGATGCTTGCAAGACTTTTTATGTTTTGGTTTGCTTCTTGTCATTTTTCTGTATTTTTTCCTCTTTAAAAAGAATCATTTATCAGTGAAGCACTTTAGATGACTCATGAAAGAAACAAATTCAACCACATGGTGATTTTATGAAGTAAATAATCTAAAAATTATTATCTTGAAATAATATATTTCCTTTATGATACAGGAAAAATGAAAGGTATAAAACTGTATGAAATTGTAAATGCATAGATCTCACTCTGTAACAGACACAAATCTTTATGGTTTAATATTCACTCTCTCTGTTCTTGTTCTTTTTTTATTCTTTCTCTCCATATGGCTGTTTTGTTAAAATACATGGTTTTGCTGAGCATGATATAGTTTTTCCTCCTTGACACTGAACAAGGTTCTGGCTGTTCACAGGTATTAAGTATTTCCTGTAAAACAGGTACATCAAGGGATAACAAACAGGATAAAGGTTAATGCAGGAAGAAAAAGCTGGAAAAGTTGCCATGTCCATCATAGAAATGAAAAAGTAGGAAGAGGATTTTCTAGGTTGAGCAAATGTGGAGATACATTTTCAAAAACAAGTTCAGTGTAATTTAGCCATTGGAAGACACAACAGCAGCATACCAAAACCTAAAAAAGAGAAACAAAGAAAAGAGTGTAAAGTGGAAGTTAAATAAATAAATGAAATAAACAAATAATTCTGTTCTAAAAGGTTCATATACTAGTCTCTGTACTATGTCATATATCTGGTTCTCCCCAAAGATACACCATTTCTTTTATAGAATGAGTGTTGTTGTACGGGAGTGAAAAACCAAATTCTAAACTGTTTCATATAGTTCTGTGTTGTTTATATTCCCTGAGTTTCTATAAATCCTGTTAATATCCACATTCATTAAACTGTGATAAGGTACAATGCAGGAAATGCTTTCAGTTTTCTTACTTCCATGGAGATATATCTTGTTTTGTGATTTTGAGAATTTTCCAGGGATTTCTTAGAAGTATGTTCTGTTAATTTCTTTCAGAGCACTTTGATTTGAGATGTTATTTAAATCTTACATTTTTTCTGTGTGTGCATATATTGTGGTGGAAGTACTTGTCTAGTGATGAGTGGGGGATATTAATGTAACCCAATCATGTTGGTACACTCTAGGTTTATTTTTTCTTAAAACTACACATCGTTATCTTGACTAATTTCTAGCCATCTTTGCTTAACTTACCTGATATAATTTTATATCCTGGTTTTTACCTTTCTCTATTTATTGATATCTTATCTTCTTTTTAAGTGCAGGTGTAGTTTTAGCTCTTTCGCTGTCCTGCTCTTTTCTCTCTTCTTGAACTGTCTTTCTCCTTCCTCTTACTTTTCTCTTGATCCTTCTTTTCTTCTCCCAGATGTTTCCTTCTATTTATTCTCTCTACATTCTGCCCTGGATGTTATTTATCATGCATGGCTATTGAACATTGTGCTCTGTATTAGACCATCATGTATTTTAGACATGCAATGAATCACAGCTTCTCAGAATTAAGCCAATGCAATATAAAAGAGTACAAAACATCATTAAATCATTCCAATATTCCACAGCATAAACAAATATAACACATCTTTTAGTAGTATTCTAGAACAGATATATCCTTATGTTTTATTAGATTGCTTTTTATGCATACCATAATCTGGTTTGAATGTTGTTGTCCTGAATTTTAAAGTGTAAATAATAATTTACTAAAAAAATATTTTTCTTCAATTTGACTTGGGATATTTTTGAGTGTGTGATAGATTTTTATCTCGATATAATTGGCGATTGATTAAATACAAACTTTTATAGGTAGACACTTCAGCTATTTTGGGAAAACCGAGGTTTATTATGGATTCTTTTCAACATTACAGAGCTTTTCATGAAACAGAAGACATTATTCAAATTACTCCCCACTATATTTTTCTCAAGAATAGGATTTCCACCATGATCTAGCTTTTATTTGGCCCCACTGTTTTTAAATCACAGTAGCAAATTGAAACCAGAATGCTAGGTAAGTCTGAAATAGAAATAAAATGACAGAAACTATCATATAAAAATCATAGACTATATGATAACAACAAATATATGCAGTTATTGTGCATATTTGGAAGAATTATAAAGCTGTTAAGTGTGATGGAAATAAAATATTGTTTGAGGAAATAAGCAAAATTATGAGACCCCATGAATGTGGCTGTCAGTGAGGAGGCCTCAGAAATTGCTGGGGCCTCTTGTAGTTTATTAGTACTTATCTCTAGCATAGGAATGGACTTTGGGAGTGCATTCCACATGGAGGGATACTCCCTCAGCCTAGACACATGGTGGGAGGGCCTAGGCCTTATCCCAAAGGATATGAAAAACTCGGAAGGTCCCCCATGGAAGACTTCACTCTACATGGGGAGCAGAGATAGTATGGGATAGTTACGGTGTTAATTAGGGGAAGGAGAGAAGGGGAGAGGGGGAACTTGGATTGACATGTAAAACAGACTTGTTTCTAATTTAAATAATAAATGAGTGTTTACAAAGCACATATGGTAATTATCAATCTTATAATTTTAAGAGAGAAAGTTCATAGAAAGACATAGGTGACAATAATGGCTAGAGATTGATATCAGCTAGTGAATTTGTAGCACCATTAAGGAGATTGTGGGAAAAAGAGAGACTATTTACCAGTTATACATTACTAAGAATAATTGTAGAAAGGTTTTTGTTATATATACTTAACCTGCTAGCTAGGAAATAATGAACTAGAAGATGGTATGGTAAACTTTGCTATAGGAAGGACACTAAATGTTTTACTTAGTTCTGGACCTTCACATATACTACTAACCTACAGATAATGTATTTGTGGTCTAATAGCAAAATAATATCCATTGCAGAAATCCATAGGTTTCTAATTGGATTTGAAGTATATTCTATAGAAGGTCTTCAAGCTAGGTACTGTATACATGATCAAACTACATAAGTGTGGAGATGCTATATACTATGCGGAACCAACTAATCTTAGCTTGAATATTTTAATTCCATCCTCTAGACTCTCCTTGTTGTAAATACATTGACTGAATGATTATGGGACAGACATCCTACCTACTTTCTTGAATCAAATTAGATAGCTGTTCTTTACCAATGCTAGGAATTCAATCTTTCCTGATCAGATAATCTATTTGAACTCTTTCTAAACTAGCTGTAAGTTTTTCAAGTTCATTTGATGTGGACATTAAATTTCCCATCTAAAAATGGAATATTAGAATGTATGGTGCATGCATTGTCATTCAGGAAATTTGTCTGAATTGAAACATAAAACATGACCAATGTTATTTTCCAGTATGTAAAGACTTTTGATTATAAATATTAACAATCTCAGTTTGATTCTTGGAGTCTACTTTACGGTGAATAAGAAGTATCCAAACCAGGGAATTTCCTGGCCTACAGACTACAGGCAGTTCTACTTGCCCTCAGCAGAACAAGCAAGCACGATCCTATTGATATAGCTGGGATATTCCTGTTCCTACTAAGGGGAGAGTTGAGCTTGGGCCCCTGCCTCAGGCGTGACTTCCTCCTTCTCACCCTGGGAACTCCTGGCCTGGGGCCTGCAGGCAGTTCTACTAGCTCCAAGTTGACAAAACAACTGCAAGTCTACTGAAATCCCTGGAGTAGACCTCCTCCCACTTACTGGGACAGGAAGTGCCTCAGACCCACAATCATGCACCATGGGACCCATCAGAGTAGCGAACCTGCTTGCATCCCCTGGAAGAAAACATTAGACCTGTACCCAACAGAAGAGGAAGAGAACCCATCTGCACCCACCAGAAGAAGATATGGGATGACAACAATATAAAAACACATTCAATAACAGAAATCCCAATATGACACCTCTAGAGTTTAAGAACTCTGCACCAGCAAGACCTGAACATTCCAACACAGATGAAGCAGAAAAGAATAGCATTCAAAAATTTCATAAAGATGATAGAGACCCTAAGACAGGAAATGAGAAAATCCTTTAAAGAAATGGAAGAAAAGAAAACCAAAAAATTGGAAGAAACAATTCAAGCAGTGCAAAATTTGAAAGCAGAAATAGAGACAATATAAAACACAGTATGAGGGAATACTGAGATAGGAAAGATGGTTAAATGATCAGAAGTTACAGATGCAAGCATAGCCAACAGAATACAAGAAAGATGGAAGACATAAACTCAGGCATTGAAGATACACTAGAAGAAATAGATTCATCAAGCAAAGAAAATCTTTTATTTATTTAAGAGGCACTCATATTTACATATCCATTTCCTGAATTCCCTTGCACTCCCATCTTCCCATGTTCCTCAACAACATCCCCAAACCATCTCCTAACTCCTTCTCAGGAATCTGAGACACATTCAAAGTCCATTATATCATTCGAGGGAGGGACTAGGCCCTCCTTGCTGTATCTGGGCTGCAATTGTGTCCTTCCATAGGGAATGAGATCCCAAAGTCCAATTGTGCTCTATAGATAAACAGTGGCTCCACTTTTAGAGGTCCCATACACTGTCTTGGCCTCCTAGCTGTCACCCACATTCAGAGGGCTTTGTTCTGTCCAATGATGTATTTCTAACTTTATGACTAGTGTCTCCATGCTCTCACTAGGTCAGGTCAACTTTTTTCTGCTGGTTTCTCTAGCATCATCTTGGCTCCTTTGCTCTTCCCTCCTCCCATTCTGCAATGGGATTCCAAGAAAACGGTTCAGTGCTTAGCTGTGGGTTCCATTTCTGCTTCGAACAGCTACTGGATGAAGGCTCTAGGAATGGTAACCAGGATAGACAAACAATCTCATTATAGGAGAAGGGCATCAAAGGCATCTTCCCCACCACTGCTTTATTCTTAGCTGGGGTCATCACTGTGAATCCCCTAACATTTCCCTGTGCCAATCCTCTCTTGAAACCTGTACTGTCTCCATCTTTCAAGGCATCTCCTTTCCTGTACTCCTCTATTCTGCTGCTGTTTAAGTCCTCTTGTTCTCCTCTCCCCTCCCCTTCTTCCCTTCCCTCTTCTGCCCCCCTGTACTCTCATTTTTGCTCAGGGGTTCTTATCCCTCTCCCCTTCTTCAAAGAACTTATGCAATATTATCTTAGGATCCTCCTTGTTTCTGAGCTACTCTGGAAGTGTGAATTGTAGACTGGTAATCCTTTACTCTATGTCCAAATATCATACATGAGTGAGTAATACCAGGTTTGTCTTTTTCTGACTGGGTTACCTCACTCAGCTTGGTTTCTGCTAGTTCTAACCACTTTCCTGTGAATTTCAAGATTCCATTGCTTTTTCCGGCTGAGTAGTACTCCATTGTGTAAATGTACCACATTTTCTCTATCCATTCTTCAGTTGCGGGACATCTAGGTTGCTTCCAGGTTTTATTATTACAAATAATGCTGCTATCAACATAGGTAAATGCATGTACTTATTGTATGAATGTGCATTTTGGGGTGTATGCCCAAGAGAGGAATTGCTGGATCTTGAGGTAGACTGATTCCCATTTTCCAGAGAAACGTCCATACTGGATTCCAAAGTGGTTGCATATATTTGCACACCCACCAGCATTGGAGGAGTTTTCCCCATTCTCCAATCCTCTCCAACATGAACTGTCATTGGTGTTTTTGATTTTGGCCATTGCGACAGGGACAGGAGTAAGAAGGTATCCCAGAGTTGTTTTGATTTGCATTTCCCTGATGGCTAAGGATGCTGAGCACTTACTTAAGTGTCTTTCATCCATTTTAGATTCCTCTGTTGAGAATTCATTATATATTTCTGCACTACACTTTTTAATTGGATTTTTTGTGTTTTGGTGGCTAGCTTCTTTCATTGTATATTTTGGTAATCAGCTCTCTGTGAGATGTGGGCTTAGTGAATATATTTTCCCATTCTGTGAGCTGCTGTTTTGTCTTGATGTCTGTGTCCTTTGCCTTACAGAAGCTTCTCAGTTTCAGGAGGTACCATTTATTAATTGTAGTTGTCAATGTCTGTGCTAATATAGTTATATTCAGAAAGATGTGTCCTGTACCAATTTGTTCGAGGGTCCTACCTACCATCTCTTCTAGGAGCTTCAGTGTTGCTGAATACATATTGAGGTGTTCATCCTTTTGTACTTAAATTTTGTGCATGGTGATAGATATGGATCAATCTGCAATCTTCTATGTGTCAGAATCCAGTTAACCCAGTATCATTTTTTGAAGATGCTTTCTTTTTTCCATTTTATAATTTTAGCTTCTTTCTCAAACACCAGGTGTTCATAGGTGTGTGGGTTAATATCAGGGTTTTCAATTCAATTCCACTGGTCATCCTGTCTGTTTTTATGCCAATACCAAGCTGTTTTCAAGACTATGGCTGTGTAATAGAGCTTAAAGTCAGGGATAGTGATGTCTCTGGAAGTTCCTTTATTCTATAGGCTTGTTTTGGCTATCCTGGGTTTTTTGCTTTTCCATGTGAAGTTGTGTACTGTTCTTTCAAGATCTGTGAAAATTTGTTTTGGGATTTTGATGAGAATTGCATTGAATCTGTAGATTGTTTTTCTCATTGTATTGAATATGTAGATTGCTTTAGGCAAGATTTTCATTTTTACTATGTTAATCCTACCTGTCAAAGAGCATGGGAGATATTTCCATTTTCTGGCATCTTCTTTAATTTTTTTCTTAAAGGCTCAAAATTCTTACTATACCGGTCTTTCACATTTTTGGTTATCATTACCCAAAGATGTTTTATGTTGTTACTTGCTTTGTAGAGGGTGATGTTTCTCTGATTTCTTCTCAGCACATTTTTCATCTGTATATAGTAGGACTACTGATTATTTTATTTCATCTCATATTCTGACAGTTTTCTGAAGTTGTTTATCAGCTGTAGGAGTTCTCTGGTAGAGTTTTCCACGTCACTTATGTAAACTATCATATCATCTGCAAATAGTGAAAGTTTGACTCGTTTTTATCCAATTTGTATCCCCTTGATCTACTTTTGTTGTCTTATTGCTCTAGCTAGAACTTCAAGAACAATATTGAAGAGATATGGGGAGAGTGGACAGCCATGTCTTGTTTCTCATTTTAGAGGAGTCGTCTTGTGTTCCTGTCCATTTAGTTTGATGTTGGCTGTTGGTTTAGTGTATGTAGTTTTATTATGTTTAGGTATGTTCCTGTTCTTCCTGATCTCTCCAAGACCTTTATCATGAAGGGACCTAGAATGATAATAGAGAATACAAAAAGAAAAAAAATTTAAAAATTATTCTGTCAAAAATTGTTTTATTTTTAAAAATTTTAATGATAGTAGCTTTATCTCACAGGGTATATTGTGATTACACTAGAAAAAAATCACCAAGGCAAAGAGTAGAACACCAAGAATGGTCTCATTTCAACTATTTTTGTGAACATAGTAAAAGGGCACTGCAAAATCATCATCACTCCTAAATAACTTTTATGTGCTCCTTCTTCCCTCAGCTTTTCTGTCTGTCTTAATTTAATTTGAGGTTATACTATCAAAATGTAAGCTTGTGAAACTAAATGATAAATGATTCAGATACCCTCTATTCTTATGTAATTACACTGTCTTAGGGAATGGTGGCCCACAAAATTAGCTGGCCCATATCACCTCAGGCAAAATAGGGACAGCTAATGAGATTTCTGCTCTGAGCTTAATCACACTCAGAACAGGTATTCAGAGTTATGACAGCAAAACATCTTAATGAGAATAATCAACTAAGACTTTTCAAGTTTTGACTAACTGCATGAAATTTACTATTTATGCTGTAGAAGGCATATCATTTAGCATTACATTATTCATACTTATTCATGAAGTTTTATTACTTTCTTTTTATACACAGGCTTATAGTAATCCATTTATATGCCAAATGAATGAATGTACAGATCAAGTGAACAAACAACATTTTGTAAGAGAGAAAAACATAGTTACAGAAAAGAATATATTAAGATTTTGGTTGGCATGAGCCATTAAATGTCCATATGACCTCAACTGAAATTCCTAGTAGGAATACAATATAACCATATAAATATTGTACAAATCATATTAAATGTTGAATACTGTTTCTACAAAACTCAAACATAAATATTCTGATTTTTGAGGGAACTAATTGTATTCTCATTAATTATTGTAAGGATATGTGACAGAGAATATGACTTTCACTTAAACACTTTTAGTAAATAAGCCTCTGTCAATTCTACAAGATCAATTAGGTCATCTTAATTTAAAACTCACCCTATTATTAGTCAATTAAATGATTCTAGGAGAATTTCCACATTAATAACCAGAATGAAAAATATTTTGAAAAGAACAGTAAGAGGAATAGCAATTAATTTATTGTCAGGCAAAACCATAATTAATAAGGAGTATCTTTTAGGACTGATATATGTTTGTAAATTCCCAAATCTGACACAATCTCTTTCCATAAATGTAGGAGGAGCTCATCTTAAATGTATTAGAAAACAGCTAGATACAACTACTGTAATTTTTAATTGTGTAACTTCAAAATTTTTATTCTCTCATGTTTAACTCTATGATAATTTTGTGACCAGATTGGTCATATAAGGGGTGAAAGGATTAAGTAATTTATATGAGGTCAATTAAAGAGAAAATTCCCAAAATATGCATCTTTGCTATACTTAAATGGGATATATAAATCTGTTCTCTTCAATTTACACACTGTAACAAGCTCTATTTATTAAAATTATTAAAATTTGATTCTTTAGACAATTGTCTAAATTTTTAATTACCACCATGGTCTATTCAAGCAACTCGTGTTGGTTATTGCTTCCAACTTTGGTATTTCTTATGACCAAAATAACAACAAAAGTTGTCAATTTAAACGCTGAAATTTGAACATCATTTTCCATTACAAAACAGAGGATACAAGAATACAGTCTCACTATTGTTAATCAAAATTATATAAAATGTTTCCTCATGCTCTTGTGCCAACAATGACACCATGGTAATGTTCTTTGAGTAGAAATGTCATTGGTAAAATACACTATTGTCAATATAGATCCTGCACAATCTGCTACACAGCGGGCATTGAGAAAAAACAATAGAGCTTCCAAAATGAATCACACTATTTAATTGGATCCAGTAAGATAAATACACGAAATGTGTTTTAATTTATATCCTTTCCAACAATTTGCAGAAATTTCTCAAGAAGATGGAATAGAAGAAGTCACAAAATGAATAACCTGTTGTTAATTGCTGTCATTGTGTTTGTTGGCACTGAAGAGGTGTCTCCTTCTAAAGCAAAAGAGGTATGTTGAGGTATGATCTTATTGTGTGTTTATATGCGTATCCCTGTCAGACAAGCCAATTTGATAAATTGTTTCTTCACATTAAGATACAAATTTTATATTGCTTTGTTCAGATATGTTGTTATGCATGTGTGTGTTCATGTGGGGATTAATAATGCATCTGCACAGAGAAAACAGCTTTGAATGGCATCTTCAGTATATTTTCAGTATTAAGTTTTCTTGTTAACACAAGGCATCGTCTTCACCTTTTATGTATGTGTCTTTAAATTCAGAATTTCAGTCATGTCAATGAAACTTGTTATACTAATCTTTTTCTTGGTGCTGAGATTAGGCTTACACATCAAAATAATTGGTTTGTTCACATCAAATTTAGAAAAAAAATCAATGACAGAAGTTGGAACTAAACTGGAAATTCTTTGAGAATCAATATCTGACGCAGCCACATGAGTTTGGGAAGAACAAATGTTATAAAGCCAGCACAGGTGTGAGACAAAGAGAAGAAATTCTGAGCCACATGACCGCTGCCATGCCACATTTGGTTTTCATCTCCAATTGTTGCATATTTTGGAGAGTTTTAGTATTTGTTCAATTTAAAGATAATAGCTTGATGGATTATTTTGTATGAATCATTTATGCCTTCTCCTAGGAATATTTCTTCCAATCTCCCTTACCCAGGAAGTTCCTAAACATACTAGCCCCCCTGTTTAGTGAGATATCCCTATCGAATTGATGGTCTTTCTCATGCCTTAGTGGTTGTGACATACATAAAAAAGCCAGACGTGTCTTTATGAATCTATGAGACGATTTTCTTTATAAATCTATGAGTCAATTTTGAAACACATATCCCTGAACTTAAATAGGAACAAGATATTCCAAACAAAGTAAAATTAAAAAGATTTGGTAAGCTAGAGTAGTTGACTATAGTTTATATGGCAAACCTCTTTTCACTCTACTCTCACAGAATTACATTCCATAAACATAATAAAGTCAGATTAGGTGAAGTTACCTCAACCCTTAAGATAGGCTCATATTTATAGCCAAAGAATGATGTGAAAAGGTAATGAATGAAATTGCCAGGTACTCCCTTTCTTATCAAAGTTTTCACATGTAGAGAAATTGTGGTGTCATATAACAAAGGAAAAATAGAATGCCAGAATTAGACACATAGACAAGTTTTATAAACATATAAAATATAAACATTGTATTTTGCCAGTTTCTGAATAGGATCTGCTGCATCTTTGTCTTGAGAATAATTCCAACCATTCAGATTTAAACTACATTGCATGGGACAGAGCAATGTGCCCAGAATTGCTTGAAAATTGTTCTGGTCTAAGGTACTTGCAGCCACAAAAGCAACTAGCCTGGGAACAAGATACCATATAGTTCTTGGATTAATGATATTAATGAGTATAAAATAGAACAGTTTATCAATGATACCAAAACTTTAGAGAAAATAAATAGAAATGATAAGTATGATCTATCATAGTTTATTAATGACTACAAGATGAACAAAACTCTGTTCATAGCAGCATTATTTGGAATATCCAGGGCCTGGAAACAACCTAGATGCCCCTCAACTGAAGAAAGGAGAGAAAAAATATGGTATATTTACACGATGTAGTACTATTCAAACCAATGGAATCTTGAAATTCACAGGCAAATAGATGGAACTAGAAGAAATCACTCTGAGCGAGGTAAACCAGTCAAAAAAGACAGGCATTGTATGTACTCACTCATATGTGGATTTTAGACAGAGTAAAGGAATTTCCATCCCAGGCTACTATAGAGGCTGGTAAAAAAGGAAGACCTTAAGAGAGACATACATGCTCCCCTGGGGAAGGGGAAAGGATCAAGATCTCCTGAGCAAATTGGGAGCATGGGGGAGGGGAGGGAACTAGGAGAATGAGAAGGGGAGAAGACGAGGAGTGAGGAAGACATGAAGGGACAGGGATGTTGAGTTGGGGGAAGAACAGAAGAGAGCAAGATAAGAAATAATATAATAGAGGGAGACATTATAAGTTTAAAGAGAAATCAGTCATTATGAAATGTCTGGAGAGCTCCAAAAATGACACCAAAAAACAATCTAAGCAACAGAGGAGAGGCTACCTTAAATGCCCTCTCCTGATAATGAGGTTGATGACTAATTCATATGCCATTGTATAGCTTTCATCCAGCGGCTGGTGGAAGTAGAAAAAGACACCCACAGTCCAACCTTGAACTGAAGTGAAATCCATATGCAGAGAAAGAGGACTGATGAGCAAAGTGGTCCATGCCAGACTAGTGAAACCCACAGAAACAGCTGACTTGAACAAGGGAAAGCTCTTGGTCCCTAGACTAATAGCTGGGAAACCAGCATGGGACTGATATAGAACCCCTGAATGTGGGTGTCAGTGAGGAGACCTTGGAAATCTAAGGGGTCTCTTGTAGTGGATCAGTACTTATCCCTACCATAGGAATGGACTTTAGGAGCCCATCTCACATGTAGGGATACTCCATGAGCCTAGACACAAGGGGGTTGGCCTAGGCCCTAATCCCAAAAATATGACAGGCATGAAGGCTCCCTATGGAAGGCCTCATCCTTCCTGGGGAGCAGAAAGGGTATAGGATGGGTAGGGAATTAGTTGGTGGGCAGGAGAGGAGGGGAGGAATAGGGACCTGGGATTGACATGTAAAACAATTTTCTTATTAATAAAAACAAGAAAAAAAGAGTGACAAAAAGATGAACAAAAGGGAGGGAAACACATGTCGAAAACTCAAAATGTTACCTTCTATGTTTTAGAACAACAAAAATATATATCTACTTACTAAATTCTATTTAAATAAAGAAGCACCATAGCTGCTAATCATTCCAGCTGCTAAGATTATCCTGTCAATCATGGCCTGGCTAACGTTTTCCTTTGCAGACTACTGGCATTTACTTTTTAAGGACCTCTATCATCTTGATAAAGTTATTTTAAGGTTGTTTTCTTCTGTTTCATCTGCATTTGGATGTTCAAGTCTTGCTGGTATAGAACCCCTAACCCCTTGCTCTTTGTGCTGATGAATATATTCTTATACTGTTGCCTACACATCTCTTCCTCCAGTGGGTACATGTGGGACCTGTTATTCAGGGGGTCTGTCTTCCTCCAATTGGTGTAGTTTGGTCATGTGTCTTAGGTGGTCACACTTCTACTGCTGATGGAAGGTCCCTACTTCTTATGGATGCTCATACATCTTTGGAAGTCGTCCAAGTGTAGGCAGGGACAAATATCGGATGCTGACAGAAGCCATACAGGAGGGTTTGGGTTGTTCAGTGGCAGCCCTCAATTCTTTGACTTTAGATTGGCAGGATAGAGCACACAATGTGCTCTAGGAGATTAGGGATTAGAGGCTAGTCTCCTGCAGCCAGGGAACCAGGCACTTACTATTCTGGTGCGTGTTTGGCCAAATCTCCAATTGCGGCAGATGTAGTGCAAGATGTTTTGGGGTATAGGAAGGCTGTCTCCAGATCTCTCGAGCTTTGTTGGGTGGGGATGGGACTTCCTACAGGGAATGTAGGAACTGGAATTTACCGTCCTTCAGCCTGGAACCCAGGCACTCACTTCTTCCAGTGGGTAAAGTATTCTAGGCTCAAATGGTGGCAGATGTGGTACAGGATGGTTTGGGGTAAGGAGAGGCTGTCCCAAAGTCTCTGGAAATTTGGTGGGTGGGAATGGGGCATATGACATGCCCCTTGTGATTAGGAGTTATAGGTAAGAGTCTTCCAGCTAGGGATGCAGGCACTTACCTCTCCCAGTGCAGGCATGGCCAAGCCTCCAATTTCAACAGATGGGGTACTGCATGTTTTGAGGTACGATGAAGCTGCCCTCAGGTCTCTGGGTCTTCAGTGTGAAGGGTAGGAAGTGTGAAATGGCCAAGGTAATTATGGCCTAGCAGTTAGAGGCCTTCAGCCATGGACCCAGGAAATTACCCCTACTGATTTGGGATGGGCCAGGGTTCCAGTGGCATAAGATGTATTGCTGGATGATTTGGGGTATGAGGAGGCTGCCCCCAGGTTTCTAGGTCTTAAGAGGGTAGGGCTCTAGAAGTTTAAAATTACAGACATGAATTAATTCTTGTGAACCAGATCACCTCAAAGGCAATCAAGAGAGCTCTTTTTATATGTCTTAAATATGTTGGCCACTAATTCAACAGAGGGTAACGTTGGGTGGATGATCTGTATTATGGCCTGAAAGATCAACTAAAGGCTCTGAAAAACTTTTTTTTTCCTTTTTGGAAGTTGTCTGAATAGAATATTCAAAAATTATGAAAACACTGCAGAATAGAAAATGAGCCCCCACGTGCTTCATTTCATAATTATTTCTCTATGACCTGCATCACAATATCTGATTTCTTCATAAATAGAATCTTATTACCAAGTTTCACTGAGAAACCAGTATTTACTGAAAAAGAACATGTATTGTCTCAGGTCTACTAGGAACTCTTTGAACAAATACAGTGAACTAACTCATGCTTGTCCCTGAGGTTTTCATTTAATAGTACATAACTTATGGAAGCTGACCTGCAATCACTTTTGTGATTCACATCTGCTGAAAAATCACTTTTTATGTAGGAAAAGTTCTTATAAATAACTGTTTTCATAATGTGTCTTGTAAGTTTTTCATGAAGTATCCTGTTATTTAATTTTTTGAATCATACCCATTTTACTCACATGCACAGACTCTCATCTTAACCATATTTGAAATTTCAGCTTCCACCATCTCTGTTATTTCTTTAATACCATGTATCTACTATCATCATGTTTTTATTACTTACCTTTCTGTTGTCATATTGAAATGTTATGATGAGAAGTGTTTGCGGTAGAAAAAGTACTTTGCCCTGTTGTATAGAAGGAATGTCTATAATGACGGTGCACTGTGGGACAAATTGCCTAGAACAGGAACCTGAAAGATAATGTGTAATGTCATACAGAGGAAGCAGGGAGATTGAATTGGAGTGGGTATAGGAATATAAACACTCTAATCCTGACTTCAGTGATGTACTTCCTCTACAATGGCTCCACTTCACAAGTGTTCTCTGATCTCCCCACACCCACAACTCATACAGGACAAAGTGTTCATGTGGGAAACATTCTTCATTCACAGCACTATCAGTTCTTTCCATGGAATTTATTGTATTAAAATAGGTTGTGAAGTAAATGGCTACTTGAAATACACCTTTGTCTTCACTCTCTTTCTATCCCCACTTTTCATTTTCTAGTTCATGTCACTATGTGAACCAACTTTTTGCCCTGATTGTATTTGCTTTATTCTACATGTTGTGTGTTTTACAATTCAACTTCACTGAATGTACCTTTCTCCTCATGTCCAGTTCCAAGATCTCTGGGTTCTAAATATATTCAGCATAAATCACATACAAATTAATGTGACGCTAGTATCTATATTTGATAAAGAAAATGTATGCTTCTCCTTGTGGCCCTAGGTGAATTTATGCAGTATAATTTTACTCATTTCATGCATTTACACATAAATGTTATGATTTTATTTTTCACAAAACTCTATTTTATATTTTACCAGCTTTTATTAGTCTTTCTGCTGTAGATAATAATGTAGGTTGATGTAAATTTTAACTATTATGAAATGAATATTAATACAAGATGAACATATCTTCTACCAACATAGAGTGTCTTTTGTATATTCCTAGGATGGGTAAATAAGGGTTTTGTCCTATTTTAATTTGTGCTGATTTGGGAAAAAATCCATTATAAAATGTCTGAAACTGATTGCATGATTCCTAACAGTGAACAAATTTATCTTTGGACTGAGAAATCCAAGAATTTTTCATCAATTTTATTCCCCCCAAAATCATTTCTACTGGAATAGGACAAAATATTAAAATTTTAATCTTCATGTCTCTAATGTTTATGGATTATCTTAAGATCTTTCCTCTGGAGCATCGTCTATTACACCTCAATGACCATTTTAATATTTGCATCATTTTTAGCATGTAATAAATTTATACAATGAAATGTGATTATATTTACTTCAAAATATCTTTCCTCCTTTTCGACACATGAACACTGGGCATTATTTAATGAGATTTTTGGTATTTTATTAATGTGTAAACTTTTAGTTCTTTATAAATAATGTGTTCGATGAGTGTTCCTGAAAAGTCATTTCTGACTAATTTAGTGTGTTTCTCCAATGTATTGAGAATTTTCTTGAACGTAAATAATATTTTGTTTTGGGATACCATATTTTAAATTTCTCAGCTTTCTTCCATTATTTTGGTGTTCTATTCACAATATTTTTAACTGTACATAGGATATCCAAAGTAGTATGTATAAGGAAGGTTTTTTTTTCCTCCAATACCTTAAGAATAATTTGTTACAGCAAGGTACAAATTGTTTCAGTTCAGTCTTTGCTTGTTCAGTAGTATAGATCGTTAATACTCATTGCAAAATGAATTTCTTCAAAGTTTAGATAACACGGTTTATGCACAGAAAGTCAACATTTTTATGCGTTTTTGGATTTACCATTTAGAAATTACTAATGTCATTGTTTAAAAATACATACAAGTCTATCTCTGGTAATATGATATATTAGCATCTGCTAAAATATTTTTACAGATTCTAAAAAGGAAAAGCAATATTTTACTTAATTTTTATATTGAGTATTCCTCGTCAGTTTTCAGGAAATTTCACACCCTCTACTTAGCAGCTGATAAATTAAAGTTAATAGAAGAGAATGGGTCACTAAGAATATATGTTCATCATATACTCTATTCTGATAAATACAGAGAAATGTGTATCAGGTAAGCTAAATGTATTTAGCTATATTTTTCTTGATGTGTGAAAATAATTCAATGACAATAGATGGTTAATCACCATGTCTCATATAATTATGGTATCATATCTTGTCAACTATGGAATGAAGTAAATGCAATAAATTTCCATCTGACCCAAGTGCTAGAAAGGGGTAAGTCATTTAGTTCACTATGTTAACATTTTTTACAGCTTTCTCATTAAGCAGTCAGCTTAAATAACTTCCAATATGTTCAGTGAATCTGCCTTGAGTGTAATTTCTGATTTATTATTGAACATCAAAGCATAATGTTGTACTAGAAGATTTCAATCTCATTAGATAAAGCAGTATGCATTTGAACTCAGATATTCATTCATCCATTTGATAAGTTCTCAAAATAATACACGTATCACCACATCTAGAACTCTTTACAATTTTGATATTTAACTTATTTAGTTAAAATTCATAAATACATCAAGTAAGTTATGTTGGGCCATGTTTATACTCATAGCAGTCAGTAGTAAGATGTCAACTTTTCAATATTTATATTACATGAATCTTAGTAGGTGCATTGGAACAGACATGATGAGAGACATTATGTATTTCTCTGGGAAGCCCAATGAAATTAAATATAATTTTAAAAGTCACTGCTGTGGCAAATATTACCTCTGAAATTGTGATATCAGAAAATATGTAATTGGCCATTGTGGCATGAGAGATTGACACTTCTTTAGATCAAGTAGATAATCCTGTTTAGATTTTAATTTGAATTAAATTATAAAATAAGTTTAAGTATATTGCGAGTGAAAGATCATTTTAACCTTATAAGTTTATTAGTTCTTTTTGAATATATTGCATTCGTCTTTCCTTCTGCTTCATACCCAACAAAGCACACACAGTAGCTTCCGATCAAAGTCCTGATATATATGCTAATTTCCAATTTACAAATTATTAAAAAGCTTTACATAATACTGTACGCTACATGTATTTGCATGAGAAACCAATCACTGACACAATTATTGCCAAAAAGATCCTATGCTTGAGTATACAAAGGCTGCATACATATCAATTATAACATTGTTGTCCATAAATGAATCTTCCTTCCAAACGATTAAAGATGATTTTGAAAAATTAGCAGATTATTAATAGTGAGAGATATATAATTTTAGGACAGAATGAGAGAAATACTAAGATGATATGCATCTAAGGACAGAATTTCAAACTCCAGCATGATGTATGAGTCTGATTTCAAATATCCTCTGTAGTTTGTATGTGAATCAAATTACTTTTTGTCAGTATTTCCATACAGGTATTCTACAATGATATATATATATATATATATATATATATATATATTATGCTAAAATACTCTACATGAATATATGTGCAAAGCTTATAATTTTTCCATGGGTGTACTATAGAAATATCTATTTATTATATTTTATAAATTACCTGGGTGTTTAAGCTGAAGTATGACAATGCAGTGTTGATTGAGGAACATGGAGTGATTTTTACTTTGTGTTTAGGGAAGTGGATGGGTGCCAACTGTATGCAGTCCGAGTTCGAAAACTAGTTAGTATCACTTTCACCAGAATAAGTATTTCATCTTTTCATGTGACTATATATAAATGTATACAGTGTGTTAACTTCACACCAACATTTAGTCACAGATTTGACAAAATATCTGAAAACTAAAGTAATTCATAAGACATATATTTTTTTCTATCCTTGCTTCAGGTGACCCCACAGCATTGTAGATTGAAAGCCTTGGTGGAAATCCTTATATTACAGGATTGGGGACGTTTACTAATACATTTTCTACTCTCCCAGATAGCTGGATTCAAACACAAAAAGATGGAACTAAAAGTACGTAAACTATCCAAACGATCATGATAATAATCCATTTATGTCATTTTGCTTCCTTATCTAATACTCCCACAAACACCACAAAGCATGAATTAAGTAGGAATGTACTTAAGTACTCTCTTACTTAAGTTGATTAGTGGTTCTAGAAGAGTTTGTTATTACTGTTTGAAAGTGAAATAGCAAAAAGAGTTATGCACATTCCAGAAATATTTTTTGCTCAATATTTTTTTGATTTTTTTTGTAATTTGAGAGTTTTCTATTCTAGGATAGCATTAACATGCTTGTATTAATAAAACTGAAAAAATTGTCTCAAGGTATGGTAAGAAAGTGAGTGTTGGTGGTACATGACAATCTAAAACTTTCCCCATTAGTTTATAAAAGCTACTGTGATTGCATTAAATAACCAGAAATTTAATGAGAGTAGGAAAATACCTTTATGTATTTTGTTAGAATGTTATACAAATTCAGAATTACAGTCTGTTAAATATTCATTTTAAAAGTCATATACAAATCTAAAATTACACATACTTAATATGAACTTTTAAGGGAAATATAAAATATTCATTATCTTTAATTTGAACTCATGCATTAAATCAGATTATTTACTGTCATTTGTATGTGTCAATTTGCATTTATGACATAAAATTCACATTAAAAATAGAATTGTGTGATGTGAACAAATATGTGAACTTACAATTTTCGACACACATATATTAATATTATTTCACATATTCTAACCTCAATTATTTTGATTGGCAAATATCCGGTGAACATTAACTTTAGATTGAATTTATTATATATTATTAAATTCTCGCAAGTGTATTCTCAAGACAGTAATGACTGTCATTAAGAATTCAGAATGTACAATAAAATTTAAAAATTGTTTTCTATGTATTTTATTTTTGGATTGAAATCTTCCTACTTTAATTATACAAAACTACATTTAACTAAATCAAATAAATGGCATATCCATTCATGCTATCTAATCCAGAAAATGTTTCTTCCAGGCCCAGGTTTTCTTTCATTTTTATTATATTTTGTATCAAGTATCACCTTCATCATAAACTGGAATTTTGTTGAAAATAGTGGAAATGTTAGTAAATTGAGCACAGCATTCTGTAAGTATATAATCTAAGTTTTAGTGATTAATAATATATTTAACTTTTTTATATATGAAAATGCTTAACATCTATTTCCAAGCATCAGAATTACTTAGAATTAAATCAATCTTCAGATATGTACAGAACCACAAATTCATTGGGATGCAAAACTCATACATAAATTTCAGATCGTTTTTAATTTGGAAATTTCCGTGAGAATATGGCAAGTTATTAGATCTATGTTATTAAATTAAAACAAAAAAGTTGTGAATCATTACTATGAATAAATGAAATATCTACTCAAACCATTCACTAAACCAAGCACTTTAATTTTATATTAGAAAAGTAATTACACTTAAATTTCTAACATCAAATATAAACTTTATATCACATAGAAGACCAACAATTTTGATGTACCTAAGCATGCCCAGAAATTTGCCTAGAATCTATATATGATGATTATATGAAGCAAAATATCCTTAATCTAAGAATTTAAAAAGTAGATATAAAAAACCGAAAGTATTGAATTAAGGATTGAAGCTAGTTTTATTGTTATAACACTCTAATAGTAAATAATTTAGGAGCTCCCTGTTTGCTGACATCTTGAAGCGTAAGGGCAGGCATCCATCAATTTGTGGGCAGCACTAATCATAATTGATGGGTGAAAATATATGAAAAGTGTGTGTGTTTTTCTTTATTGAATAGAAGAGAAGTGTTGGGTCTCAGAGAAGTTTTCAAGATTATGAATGTGATCCAAATACACAGAACTAAATTATCAAGAAACTAAATTTAAAAATCAATAAATATACACAATTCTAAACAACAAAATTTGAGTAACCCAAGTTTCAGAAATTGTGTGACTTCTAATGGTCATCTCTTTTGGCTTCTTTAATGAAATGGAGCAAAAGAAACCAGTCTCAGTAAAGAATTATGAGATTTATATGTCCAAATGAACATCCAGTGGGAAATTCCAATTCAAAATATACAATCTATCCTCAAAAATGGTAAATCACTGTTCTTTGTTACTGGAAAAATATTGATCAGAAATAAAAGAAAATCATGAAAAATTTCAATTTATATTTCCAGTTTTTAATAACTTTAAACTGTTGGGTAAATTACTTACATTTTATTTTCTATATTGTATATTTCACAGATACTTGTTCACAATGAAGATAAAGATTTGGTGAGTTGAATGTTCATAATTCTCCTTGGCTATTAAAATTCAAGTACTTTTTGATAAAATCAATTATTTAATAAAATATATCACTGGTAGAAATATGATAAAGTTATTGTATGAAATCATTTAAAATAATTAAAAAAACCTTACAAACATGAAATCATAAATAATGCTTGACATTTTTTAAAGAATGTCCTATTTGCAGGTTTGTATGTTCAATTTTTATATGTGTTTTTCTAATAGAAAAAAATGAAATTGGCTTAGAATACGTAATGTAATCACATCTTTTCCAGGCATCATGAATAAATTTAGCAAGGCAAAGGACCACTAATTTTTAATATTATAATTATGTTTCAAATATTGAACAATAAATTAGGAATAAATTTTATAATCTAAAGGGGAATTGACATATATATATATATATATATATATATAAATATATATATTCATTTTATATTATTGCTAACATGAAATAAGTAGAAACTTTACTTGAAAATATAAGGTTCCTAATAACTAAAATCCTTATAAGTATGCAAATATAAATTCTACTTGTTCATCTTTAGATGGAGTCCATATGAGGAGATTTCTGCTTGAGAATATCATCATTCTGGGCTTCCCCAGTCAATTAGGCATTCCTGTATATTCTAAAAAGCACACTGCCTTCATTTTCATTTGATTCATTTTCAATTATGTTACAGATGACATAAACCATAACACTGAGACTGCTTGCTACAAATTTGTCCTTGGCTATCAAAATCAGATGTATGTAGTTGGACCCATCTTTCTTTAGCAATACTATGATAACCTTTCTCTTGTAGTTGAGATTCTGACCTCAGTATTTACTCTCAAAATTCTCATTTTCTCTGTTCGGAACAGTTGTCTTTCTCTGTGATTCAATTAATAAAAATTTATTTTACTTTCATAAACGTTTAAAAATAAATTTATGTATTGCACAATTCAGTTAATAATAAATACATTTTAATTTGGGAAGAATACTTTTTATGTATGTATATGTGTATAAGTTGTGTGCATTTAGTTGTGTGGTCTGTGTCTTTACACATAGTTTGAGTGTAGTTCATGTATATAAAATCTGGGTGTGTTTTCTTTCTATTCCATCCCACTTTGCTTCCAAGAATCAAAAAAACACAGTCAGGCTTAAGAATCCAAAGACTTTACACACTGTACAATCTCACTGATTCTCATTCAAATTTCAGTTCAAATAAAATTTCTGTCAGCCTGGGGCATATGCCATATTGGCTGATACTGCATAAATAAAATGAAAATTGTGATTGCCCAGGTCAAATGAACTAAAAATGTTGCGGTTAATTTAGAAAGAATTCACATCAAAATATATTACAAATGAAGGCTGATTTGCTAGCACTAATAGAATAAATTCATTTGATTTGCTATGTAAAAATAGGATTCGTGTTGGTGGCACACTCCTTTAATCCCAGCACTCGGGAGGCAGAGGTAGGTGGATCTCTGTGACTTTGAGGCCAGCCTGGTCTACATAGCGAGTGCCAGGATAGGCTCCAATGCTATACAGATAAACTCTGTCTCGGAAAACCAAAATGAAAAAAATTAGATTCATATTGATAAACCCATGATGAAATATATTGCAACCATAAATGCAATTATTTCAACACAGCTAGCATCTGTGTTGGTATACAGGCTTCTGTTACTATTAATGTCAATAGTCTGCAGTTTGCAGCACCACCTGGAGTCATGTTGGAACCCAGGGATGACAGTGGTACTGTGTCCATGCTGATCTGAAAGGCCTCCAATGTCACCCAGAGCCATAGTAAGATCCATGACCAATCTGCGACTGATGGAGAGATCATCAGTAAGCCAGGGTGTGTGTTGATGTCCATTGAACTATGTGTTGACGTCCATGGGCCCCATCCCTCACTAGACTTGGAGAGCTGCCCCCACTGAATGGAGAGGTGAACTGACCCTTAGCTGACACAGGAATAGTTGACCCAGATGAATCAGTCATTGAAGAGCTTGTTGTGCCCCGATAAGAGAGCTGCACTCACACTTCATAATGCTGGACCCATTCCACAGAGTGGATACTGGAGAATTGGCTACACCCTTCATACAGGGTGCAGTGCTAATAGTTAATACTGATAAACCCAGCTATCACACACACATATCCAAGGCCTTGAATTGTTAGATGTAGGATGTCCAGGACTCAGGACAATAGAAAGTCATCCCAGATGATTTTATTGAGGGTCCAGGCATATATGGATAAAAACAAAACTTTAGAAACAGTTTCAGTAAGACTAAGCACCTTTCCTTGTATTAAGAGTAGACGAAGGAACCTAGTATGTGGAATAGAGTCCAAAAATCTATTTTCAGGAAAGGTGTGCAGACAAGATCTGTCCAGAATTGGGATGACACCATTCCAGGGGTGTGAAGTCCCAAAAAGAATAAAAGTGTAGAAAGAATGAGGCTTGTGCCCTTCCCCTATAATGAAATTGATGACTACCATATATGCCATCCTAGAGCCTTCAAACACTAGCTGATAGAAGGAGAAGCAGATAACAAGGACTAATCAATGAGTCCTAATCCTGCAATCCAGTTTTAGACCAGGATGAGGGATGAGAGAAGTGGTCAGGTCTGTGCTGGAGAAATTCACAGAGACATCTGACGTGAACAAGTGAGCACACGTGGACCCCATTTGTAAAGCTGAGGAAACAGCATTGGACCAAACCAAGCCCTCTGAATGTGGGTGCCAGTTAGGAGGCCTGAGAAGTCTATGAGAATTATGACAGGGAGACCAACATTTATCCCAAGTGCACAAATATACTTTTGGAGCCCATTCCCCAAGGAAGGATACTCTCTCATCCCAGATACACAGAGGAGGGATGATGCCCTCCCTCACATGATGAGACAGACTTTGATGATTCCACTACATAAGGTCTCACACTCCCTGGAATGAGATGGGGTAGACAGCTGTGGTGGGTGGTGAGTGTATGGGAGGATGAGCTGGAAAGGGAACTGGGATTGACATGGAGAGTATGATTGTTTCTAAACCAAATGAATTAATTTTATAAAAGTAATGAAAAATAATGGTGCTTAGAGGATGTTTCTGAGGATAAAAACATTTGCTGTTTAGTCTAAGATTTGAGTTCAAATCCATATTACCCAAGTAAAATATGAATAATGATTGCACATGCCTTTTGAGTCATTCCTAGTTGACAGAGATAAACAGATATCAGAAGATTGTTGAGCAGCCAGCCTAGCAGGAATCGTGGAGTTCTAGTTCAATGAGAACCCAATCTAAAAGTGAAAAGAAAGTCATCTATTATATTTTAAGTATATAAAGCTTGAGGCTCTGATGAATTGTCTACTTTTCCAAGGCATTCAGGGATATATAGTTCTTGAAAGAGAAATATTAGAAGCTACAGTCTCACACTGGTTACCATGGCAAGGAAACAAGATTTATTACTCCAGGAGACTACATATAGTGTCTGGGTAAGTTGAGGCATTTCCTGGAGTTTCTTACATCATGCATGGTGTAAAACAGAGAAAAGAGAATTCTAAATATAAATTCAAATTTTAAGGAGTTCCCCTCAGTTTCCCTACCTATTCATTGGCACTTTATACCAACCATTCCACATGTCAAAGGGAAACAATATATCCTGGCTATTCTTTCACTTCCCTTAAAGTTGAGGGGATAATCTTGATACTATTAGTATTTTCTTTTTTTCCACTGTTGAGATTATGATGTGATTGTTATTGCCCCTAGATATGGGGACTCCAAAACATCCCGTTAATGTTGTGTCCATTACAGTTTGATATAAATTTAAAATTGTGAAACTCAAATAAGAGTTATAAAATCCATCACTACCTGTGAACAAGTGCATGAAGGAAAACCCAGGAGGCTTCAATCCTACAGAATTTTCTGGAAGAATCTCAGGGTTGCTGAGAATAGTAGAAATTTTCTTCTCGGTGGAAGTTGTCCATTTGTTATAAGATACAAATCTTTTTAGGTTAAATTATACTATAACAAATTCTTCAACATATGTTTGCACAATATCACTTATGTGCACATGCATGGCCCCTTCTCCAGTAATTATTGACATATAATCTGAATTATATTAGTTAGAATATACAATGATGAAAACATAAACATTTTCTTCTGTTTTCTCTTCTAATTTCATTTAGTTATCCTTACTTAGTTGTTCTTTCCTACCTGCCTTTTCCCAATCACTTTATATCCTTTACGTTTTAATATTATTTCCTCCTCATATTAATTTTAATGTTTTTATATTTTCCTTTCTTCTTTTCTTTAGTTATTCCTCCCTCCTTTTCTTCTTTCATTTCCCTTCCTTAATTTCTTTTACTTTTATGCTTCAAATCGTCCATTTAAAAAGTATGAAGATTTTGTTTGCACACAGCTCTCATATCAAATAATATTACTTTAAGGGAGTCTTACACTTATTATGAAAAGAAAATGCTGTAAAATTTGTAATTTTGTTTCCATATACGAAACTAATTTTTCTAGTGGAAGAGTATTATAAATGAGCATTAGGCAGTGTATTATCTGTGAGATATATGGAGAACATTAGCAGGAGAGATTTAAATGATGTAATGGAAGGTTGTTTAAACCTGTGAAATATGAAGAATTCCTTTTGACAAGTTTGGATTTACTTGTGACTTATTTAACTAGCATACATGTATGACAAATTAATTGAATCATTTAAACTTTGATGGCATTTCTCTAAAACGTGCATAGCATCCCTACAAGATTTATTGGGGTAAAAATTTAGGAAGTCTAGCATCTATGAATTTACATAATACAGAGGCAAAGCTTTTAAGATACTCATCACAGGTGGAATAATGGGTGCCACACGGGCACCTAATACTTTCAGATAGTCCCTGAATGAACATATTTAAGCATAAGTCAAGGAAGTAGAAATTCATCTACCTCAAACAATTTGAAGACATCTCAATGTCATGCTTGTATATTGTAATGTAGGATGACATATCTAGTATTAGAGCTATCCACATTCAAAGAACGAACAAGGTGAACACTTGTAGAAGCCACAAACAAAGACAAATTTACAGGAATCTAAGTTTCACATAGGTTATAGTCCAAATATCAGAAAAGATAAAACTCCCATTTTTTGGATATTTATATATATTTTTAGTGAGAACAAGTAAGACAAGTAATCATTCCAGACAGTTGACTTAAAATAAGAAAATTCTCCTGTAGAGACCTCCAAGCTTGTCTACATGAATCAGGGACATTGTCAACAATAATATCTTCACAGAATGAGATGTATAAAGAGAGAATGTATAAATTCTCATGTCACAGAGAATGTGGTATTTTTCCAGGTATCTCAAAAAAGATCTCAAAATTAACCAAGTTGCCTCTGTTTGTTTCATTGTTACCAGTTTCTGCCTGTTTGTCAAGGCGTATGTCACTGTACACACATTGTAGAAATTTTTTTGAAATCATGTCATGGGTCCAAGAAGCCACATGAAGATGAAAGAGAGTGTTATCGTTGGATATTTTACTCTCCCCAGAGCAATATCCATTGTACACAGTTAGATATCAGAATGCATTGAGGTATCTGACAAAATTACTCAGTCAACAGCACATAAAGTCACTAAATACAGTCTGAGAAAAAGTTATTTAAAGGCTTTCAAATGTGGATATCCTCTTTCTTAAGAAGTAAACTTGGAGTAATATATGAAGCCTCAGAAATATCCATCAACAGTTGAGTTTTCCATTGTTTCTATTTTGTAAGATTTCAAGCTATTTTTGCATTATTTTATTTTATTTTATTTTATATTTTGAGACAGGGCTTCTCTGTGGCTTTGGCATATGTCCTAGAATTAGCACTTGTAGACCAGACTGGGCTCAAACACACCTGCCTCTACCTCCCGAGTGCTGGGAATAAAGACATGTGCCACCACCACCTGGATTAAACTACTCATTATGCTGCATTAAGATTCATATGGAAGTTGCTTTTCTCTAATGATATACCTATCCTACTTAATCTATCTGAAGATTACAAAAGTCTATATAAACTTTTTCAGCACCACCTGAATCCATTATGAGTCCCTCACCTTTTAAATTAGTTTCTGAAGATAGATGAGAATCCTGACACACTATTCTGGTCTAGATTCTGTTGTTACACATGAGCAGTCTTAAGTTCTGCCTCAGGGCCCAGTGTTGACAATTTTCATTCTGAGACTTCTAGAGTCTCTTTCAACTAATAATATGGTAACATGGTTTCTGAAAATTGAGAATGTGACTTTGAGTGTAGAGGAAGGAATCTGGCCTTCTGGAAACAGTGTCTTCTACAATATCTATATCCAACATCATGCCATTTGGTCAAACTTGGAGAATCAATTACGATCAAAATTGGCTAAGGATGTGAGGTGACTCATGTTATTCTTGTGGTTGGCATGTATGGAGAAGGGATTTGGAGTTCTCAGCAAGAAGCAATTTAGTAAACCTAAGTTATTAAAAAAATTGCCTTTCCATTTGAAAATCTACCCTGAAATAGAATTGTCTTACTGATTGTAGCTGTGGTTTTTTGTTTATTTATTGTTTGTTTATTACTTTACTTGCTTGGTTTTCATGTCATCACTTGTATTTAGTAGCATATACATTTTACACACATGGTAAAGTTTCTTTCTTCTATAGAATTTCAAGGATATTTAAAGTTTGAGGCCCTGATGGAGTGAGTACTTTCCAAAGGGATACAGGCATCTAGAATTCTTGAAAGAGAAACATTTGAGGTACAATCTCACACTTGCAATGGTGGCCATCTTTAGCAGGAAACAAAATTTATTACTCCAGGTGTCTATATATAGTGTCTGTGTAAGTTGGGAATTTTCCTGGAGTTTCTTACATCATTCTTGGTGGAAAAAAAAACCAAAATTCTAAAGAGGGATTCAATTTTTATAGAGCTCCTGGCCTCAGTTTCAGTACCTATTCATTGGCAATTTAAATCAATCCATTCCACTTGCCCAAGGCACACAACATAACCTGGCTATTCTTTGACTTCCCTTAAATTTGGGGGGATAATTTTGATCCTCTTAGTGTTTATTGTTCTTTTTCACAGTTTAGATTATGATATGATTGTTATTTCCCCTTGATATTGGGACCCCAAAATATCCCATTTATGTTGTGTCCTTTCCAGTATTAAATAATTTTAAAATTGTGAAAACTCAAACAAAAAGTAAAATATCCAACACTGTCTGTGACAAAGTGCATGAAGGTAAAGCCAGGAGGCTTCAACCCTACAGAATTTTCTAGAAGAAACTTTGTTTGCTGAGCATGGGAAAAACAGAATTCTTATTGGAATAAGACAAATTATTATGTGATATACATATTTTTAGATTATATTATAGTATAATAAAACCTGCATTATATATTTAACTGAATCACTTATGTCTTTTCATTAGCACATTCATAGCCCCTTTACCAATAGTTATTGCTATACAATAAAATTATATTAATTAGAATATACACTTCTGAAACCTTAAATATTACTTTTTCAGGTTTTGGTTCTAATTTCATTTATTTGATCACTATTTGCTTTTTCTTTCTTACATGCCATTTCCTAATCACTTTATATCCCTTATTTTTTAATGTTATTCCCTCCCCATATTCATTTTGATTTTCATTTTATATTTTCTTTCTTCTAGTATTTAGTTACTCCTCCTTTCTTTCCTTCTTTCTTCCATCCTTTTCTTTATTTTTCTACTGTGAAGTGTCCTTTCAAAAATCTGAAGACTTTGTTTACAGACCACTTATTGTAACACTATATTATTTCAAATGAATATTACTGTCATTTTGAATAGAAAATGGTGTGAACCTTGCAGTTTTGTTTGAATATAGACAACTAGTTATTCTAGTGGAAATATAAAATTAAGAAGAATAATGCAGTGTATTCTCTTAGCCAGAACAAAAGCAGAAAAGGTATCCAGGGAACAATGAAAGAGTTTCATTTCACAAGTTTCCATTTACTTTGTGGCTTATCTAGCTAACAAACATATAACATTAAATAACTGAATCATTTAAACTTTGATGGAATTTCTCTGAAATATTAATAAAATCCCTGCAAGATTTGTAAGGTCAAAATTAGAAATTCTGGAATCCAAGATTTTCCATATTACAGAGTCTATGCTTTTCAGATATTCTTTTGTCTTGGCCCGGGTTGTCTCAGCCCTAAGCCACCACAGCCATTAGGTTCTACCTGAGTGGAGGAGCATGGGCTTGGAACCTCTTAGCAACCCAGTGGTGATAAAGAGCAAACACAGGCATCTTGTCATCCTTAGAGAGTCTCAGTTCCATGCAGTAAAACTAGAGTCTCTTGTTTATTTAGAATGTTCTTAGCTGTTTCTTAAGCATGCTTCTATGTCTGTGAGGAGGCCAATTTTGTCCTTCTGTTGACTCCTCTCTGCTAGCTGGCCCTCAATTTCTCTCCTCACTTGTTACTTACACACCTAGCCCCTCTGTCCAGGTGCAGGCCTATTCAAATGCTTTGTTCTGTAGAGATGCAAACTAGGAGACATTCTTACACTGAGGCTATGCTGAACAATTGCAGACTTGTTCAAAATTACTAATACAGTAGTGGGCTGGAGCTCCCAGGTGCTCCTGTTTAGTGAAACCAGAGGCTAAAACTCAAGACATTCTATAACAGAACTATTTTGGTTGCCCCACAATACATCTATCTTAAATTAATAAAAAGAAACCTGTGCTTCTGCATCAGGACAGATGACTGTGCCTGTCTTAGGAGGTTCCCTTTAACCTACCAGGGATGCCCATCATGGTATCATGCATTCTGTCATGCGTGTTCTGTCTTATGATTCCCTGAAGGCAAGGAAAATCATACCTGTCTCTGGTTGGAACCAGTCTCTGTAAAACAAATAAGGTTAGTGGGTGAAGGGTCATGGTCCAGCTCCAAGCATTCCTGAATCATAAAGAATCCTCCAGGAAGTAGCACCTGAGCTTTCATGGCTGCAAATGTTCTCCTGTGGGATGGAGACATATAAAGGTTAAAACGGCCTTTTAAAATCTTCGTGGGAATGCCTCTATTGCCTCTGATACAGATCTTGTAAAAGTTTGCTCCCTAAAACATACTTCTATCCTAAGGCTTGTAAATTACATGTTACATTCCTGTTAGAATGTACTCTGACATCTAGTTTCTAATAACATTTGCATAACACATATAGCAAGGTTACAGACATTAACAATTTCATCATAAACACACATTAATGTGAGTTACAGTACAATCAAAAGACAATAAGATATTCTCACAATGTGTGGGATATGAACAATTTCATAATTCTAAACCTTTTTCCTGTATTCCCTGCCTGGGACTCAATGTCCCTTGAAACTGTCTATTTCTTGCCCAAAGTCTGAAGTTCTAACATCGGGTTTGTAATATCAGTCTTTGAATGTTAAATAAAAGTCTTTTATCCATGTCTTGTTTAAGCATTGTGAAGGAGCTTCTATCACTCTGGTTTATGCCGGTATCTGACTGTCCTAAATGGGTCCTTTTTCCCATGGGAAAACTGGCAAAACAGTTTTGTCCATCTAGATGTGGCAAGAAGGAAAGCTATTTGTTGTCCAGTTCTTAGTCTGATCCTGGATGATCATTCACGGATACAGATAGGTGGATGTAGTCCATCTGTAGGGAAGCTGGGACTCTGGAAGGCATCTCAAAACAGGAACTGTGTGTGTCTCCTTTCTTCCTCTGGCTGTAGGTCAGATGTCCTCAAAGTTCAGTATTTCACTCCAGCTGGTTCAGACAGTATCCCAAGGCCTCAGGTCCAATTCCTCTCTGCTCCATGTATCTCAGCAATTGCTCCAGCAGCTAGCATGCCTCATTCTCCACCTTCAAGAAAACACAGACATGCTATCGACCCCAAATAATTACAGGGTCTGGTCCCTTCTGTTCATCTCTCCATTTGACCTGAGCCAAATTCACTCGAGTTCCGTCATGCCAGAATCTGTCTGTAGCAGATTGCTCATTGGCATCCATTTTTAAAAAATTTAAAATAAACAGTGTGTGGTTTAATGCATCAGATAGAATGTGGGTGCAGCTCCTCCCTTTTTATCTTAGAAGCTGTGTTTTTAAGGACATTGTGGGCCTGTTCTAAAATCCTTGTCCTGGAGTATCACAAGGAATATCTGTCTTTTGATCATTTTCCCAATAAGTATAAAATAACTGAAATGCCTCATCATAATACCCATATCTATTGTCTGCCTTTATAATTTCTGGAAGTCCCATGTAAGCAAAAACATCTTAAAAACAGTGACTTATAACATCAAGAAATCTGAATACATGTCAATTGCCACGTGTATGTATTTATAACTTGTCAAACTCTCCAATGAGTAACATGCATTTGTCATAGATGGTTAGGGAGTTGACCTCCAGTATTTACCCCTAAATTAGCCAAAGCCATGTTGTGGACATATTCCACATTGTTTGATGATTTGCAAGCAGTCTCTCTGGTTGGGCCGAATTGTTTTCTTAGACTTTTGCTATTTTGATGAAGAAAGTTACAAGACTGTAGAGCTTTCTCTATTTAAGGCAAATCAAACAATTTTGTTAATCTGTTGACTCATTTCATTTGGCTAGTAATCAGGGAAAGACATTATTTAATAGATTTCCAGTGTGACCCATAAACCCTGGTAATGCTCAGGGTGAATAACATTTTGAATTTGCTCAAATACTATTTTAATTTGACTATGTATGGAACTGTTTCGATTACCTCAAGAGCCTTAAAGACATGATTGTCAGTATACAAATTAGATGAATTATTTACCAGGATGTGAAAGACCATTGCAACAGCTTGCAATTTGACTATTTGAGCTGAAGCCAGAGATGTCTGCTCCATCTATTTCTTTTTATCAATAACATATGTAAGCGATTCTTTCTTTAGAGCCATAAGTAAAAACTAACATAGTATATTTATAGTACTGTTTTTTTTAACAATTTTTGGAAATATAAAAGGAGGAATTTGCATAAATTGCAACAGTCCATGAGCTAGAAACTGATTATCAATCAGCTTCCTGAAAACAGAGCAAAGGCAATCGCCCATGAATCATTGTTCTTAAACAACCAATTAAACTGTTGCTTGGTGTAAGGACATGTATCATACTTGGTTCTCTCCTAAAATACATCCTAGATTTCATATGGCATTTCTGTGCCATGCAGCCTACTGTTTTAAAATAAGGGTTTAATACTTAGGCTGGCGAGACAGGTAGGTGTAACCACCATAATGGTTCCTTCTGCTATAGAACAGAAGTTGGACTATGCTTTGTGGGGAGCACATAAGCTTCCCATGGTTTTGCATAGTCAATATATCTGATGATGCTGCATTGCCTCATCTAATAATAAAACCTGTCTACTTTCTTAGTTAGGTGTCTGGATAAATTGGGATCACTACCCTCATATGGAAACTTATTTTAAGGATTTAAATCATCATTAGATGCTACCCCAAAAAGGTATTCAACCATTGAATATTTTTAACAACTTCTAACAAAAATTGTAAACTATCCTTTCTAATAGTTATCTATTAAGTCTTAATACCTATAGAATACAACATATATCCCAAACTATTTATGAGATTTATTTAAAGTTTCTGAATAGCCTTTTCTAATCTAACCTTCAAAGCTGACAAGCTAATAAGACCTCATTTGCATCTTAGCTGACTGGTCTAATTTGTATTACAAAGACACATTCAAGCTGTGAATCTAACAGGTTGGCTCTCTCCTGAGGCTTCTTTTTACAAACCCTTTTTAAAATCATATATCAACTTTTACTTTCTAAATTTTCCTTTTTTAACCATAAAAATTTAGGAAGATCTGTATCTTCTCTGCCAAATATTTTTGACTATATTAAAGTGATTTTGATAGTATTTTTAAAAAATATATTCGAGGCAATGTAAATATCTCTGTAATCTTATCCAAGGCAATTTAGGCATTTCCATTCATCTGCATTCATAAATTCACAATCATGTCACGCATCCAGGTGTGGCCACACCGTTCATTCATATCTCACATACATCTCGAATTTCTCCTTTTGTTTAAGTTGTGATCAGTTTGTAGAAAAGAAAAATCCCTAATTGAAATTTCTCCTAACATAGTAGCTATAGTCAATCCTTGAAATATGAGCATCCAAAATTTGAAAAGATCTAAGCTTAAATACGTTGATATGTTGCCCTTTCTTCTCTATAAGTCTCAAAACAGTTTCTGTCTGACTTTATCAATAGCATTATATACATTTGTCTAGGCATCAGCCATGAAGGCAGTTCCCAAGGCTATAAGTTACCCCAAGGAGCCTCAGGATGTCTGCCACCCTTTCAGCCATTTTGTCCAGCCTGCCACAGATGCCGACACAGGTGGCATCGAGCCACTGGATGAGGGCCAGGAGACTGCAGCTGCTGCCATGATTGACCTTGGCCTTAGCTCGACCTTTGCCCTCCGAGCTGCTGGAAAATCTGTGGCTGTATTTTGGGCACAAGACTGATACCCTATTTTCTCTTTTGTTGGGACTCTGTCTGACATGGTGCCCTTCCTGAACATGTCTAAAGCAACCTCTAGAAGGCTCTGTGCATTTCTTTCCCCCTTTGCCTTCCTTTTTCTGTAGGAATAACATGTTATTAAATGAAGTTCCTGTAAGGCAGCCACCATCACTAATACCTGAGTGTAAGCTAAGTCCATATCTGAAAAATTCTTAATGAACTTGCCTACATTTGTCCTCCTCCTTTGAGGCCTTAGCTTGCCCTGGCATGCAGTACCAGCATTCTGGTAAGCTAGCTGTTTCATAATCAAAGTTCTAACATCTGTGTCTCTAACCTATTTGAATAATGTCTACACAGGCTTAGAAACCAATTCTGAACTAACTCCCTAGTTCCTTGCCTGCTCTCTATAACAAATATCCTCCTCCTGACCTTCAGGCCTTGGTTACCCACTTTCAATTTCCTTGGGGTGAGGCTTCTACAGCAATATTCCCTATTAGACTCTGGGTAAAAATTACTGTTGGTCCATACTGGACATAAGCCAATTTTGTTCCTTGAGCTATTTGAATGGTATTGGTGCATGCACTTTGTTTGTATTCCTCTGAGCCTCTCTCTCTCCCTCATCTGAAGAAACATGTAAATTCCTTATCTCCTGTAAGAGATCTTGCTAAAACTTTCAAGTCTCTTAGCTCCTCCTGAATTTTACCATTGAGTATTTGCCTCTCTGTATTTCCAGTTAAAATGGAGGAAGGAGGTGAATATTTCTGCATCTTATTAACTCACTCTTCCTGCTCATCCCAATCATTTGTCCTGTATTTTCTTTACCATCCAGCTGTTCCGTAGTAGGTGAAGGGTTTTTTGTTCTCCATTGCATTCTTAATATCTCCCGAGGGCATTGATGAATGCAAGGCCAAACCTTTGTCTTCGCAAGTCCCTGCACAACTCAAAATGCTGCGTCACAGCAGTGGTGGCTTTTGCAAGCAAGAATGGTCCTTTTAAAACTCTTAAAACTCTAAAATCTCCTGTACTTGCTTTCACTTTGTTTTACCTCTCCTGGCTATTAAACTGTACCCAAGTAAATAAAAATACAATCTTCTGACTAACAATTACCTGCCTGATTTCTCTAACTATATATATTTTAGTTTCAAAGATTACTTACTTCTCTTTACCATCTGGCTAATATTCCTGTTTCATATTTGCAATTAACTGGATTTTTCATTCCGGAGTTTAACACACTACATTTTACCATTTTATTATCTGACTGACATTTCAGTCTCACATCTACTTTGTTCACCTTCTCTTATTTAAGGGTTAAATAACCCACTTTTCCTATTTTTGTCACCTGCAGGCTAAAGTTTTCCTATTTGTGCACATTCTATTTCTTTAAGGGTTAAATAACCCACTTTATCTTTTTTCGTCAGCTGGTAGCTGACATCTTCCTAGTTTATATTACAAATATCTGTTTCCTATTTTTACAATTATATACAGTTTTATTCCTTACTTAACGCAGTTCACTTACCACATTTGACTACTTCTTTCTTCTTTTTTCTGTGAGTGCTACTTCTCTGACTGGTTTGACCCTGATGACTATCTCTTCGAAGTATCCATGCCGCTGCCTTGCCCATTGCTTCCTTGGTGTCCTTTTCTTTGTGGTGTCCATGGCTTCTTCCACCATTCTCAGGCCCCACATTCGGGCGCCATTTTGTTGTGGACCTGGCCATCTCAGCCCTAAGCCACTGAAGCTATGAGGTTCTGCCTGACCGGGGAGCATGGGCTTGGAACATCCTAGCAACCCAGTGGCGATAAAGACCAAACCCAGGCATCTTGTCATCCTTAGAGAGCTCTCAGTTCCATGCTGTAAAACTAGAGACTCTTGTTTATTTAGCATGTTCTTGGCTGTTTCTTAAGCATGCTTCTATGGCTGCGAGGAGGCCATTTCTGTACTTCTGTTGACTCATCTCTGCTAGCTGTCCCTCACTTTCTCTCCTCACTTGTTTCTTACATACCTAGCCCCTCCGCCCAAGTGCAGGCCTATTCAAATGCTTTGTTCTGTAGAGATGCAAACTAGGAGACATTCTTACATTAAGGCTATGCTGAACAATAGCAGACTTGCTCAAAATTACTGATACAATAGTGGGCTCGAGCTTCGGGGTGCTCCTGTTTAGTGAACCTGGAGGCTGGACCTCAAAACATTCTATAACATAACTTTTGGTCCCCCAGATTCTCTGAGCACAGGTAGAATAATTGGTAGCACATGGGCAGCTAATACTTTAAGATAATATTTGACTGAATAAATATGAAGAAATGGCAAGGAGGGAGAAATCCATCAACCCATCAAAAAATTCATAAGACATCCCAAAATCATTCTTGCATATTATAATGTAGGATGCCATATCTAGTATTAGATCTATCCATGTTCAAAGAACAAACAATGTGATCACTTGGACAAACTACATACCAACAAAAAATAAGAAGAATTTGATATTAATACAAATTATATTCTAATAATCAAAAAGTAAAATTACCATTCTCTGGACTTTTTTTTTTTTGGTGAGAACAGGTAAGACTCAAAATGTAGAGATAAGTAATCTTTTCAGACATTTGAATTGAAAAACTGTCCTGTGGAGACCTTCAAGCTTGTCCACAAGAATCAAGGACATTGTTAACACTAGTGGTTTCATACACTGAGGTTTATATAGAAAGAATATATAATGTCTCCTTCCACAGAGGGGGTAGTCTTTCTAGAGATCTCACCAAAAATTTCAAAATGGATCAAGTTGCCTCTGTAGGATCATGGCATAGGAAATGGAACCTTGTTCTTGAGTTATAAAATTTATTCCCCAAACAAATCTACTAGGAATCTAGAGAGAAGTATCACTGTTGGTGCTTTTACATTGGAATATATGCAAGCCTGGGTATCAATTTTGTTATCTATATTTGCTTTTACCTAGTTTTCCTGTTTACCAAGTCATATGTCACTGTATAAACATTGTGAAATTCTTTCAACCCCTATAATGGGTCTAAGAAGCCACATGAAGGTGTAATACAGTATTACCATTAGATATTTTACTCTCCCAAAAGATATTTTACTCTCCATTGTATATGCTTAGACACCAGCATGTATTGAGGGGAGTTTTCTGTCATTGAAACCTATGGTGGATAAAAAGCTATGGACCAAAGTGAAAAGTGCAGATTCCAGGGCAAGTGTGATAAAATCCAAAATAGTTTTACAAGAGAAAGCAAAAACACAGCTGCCCAGTTCCTTTGGTGGGCAGATTTGGGAGTAAATCAAATTATAATAAGCAAGGATTCTAATGAGATAATATACAAGGGAGGAACTTCTCTGTGCCCCCTGCATACATTCTCCATAGAGTCACATCTAGAGTCCCTTGATGTTTCTGGCCTCTCTATAATCACTCCTACCTGGGATCTCCAATGGTCTGGATTATTGTGGCCTATAATCGAAGCTGAGGCCACATATTTCTGGTGTGAAAAGTTAGTTTTGTAAAGCCTGGTTGGAGGCAGACTGAGCCTTCCAACATCTGCCACCATTCCTATCTTGGACTTGCACCAACTGGAAGAGGTGAGTGTCTTGTCTTTTCCTACCCAACTTTCCCTGTCTAAGTCACCTGTTCTGCAACCCCCAGTCATATCTAACCAAGGAGTCACACAGAGAGCCATCTAGTATTTGCCACTATTGGAGCCTTGGACCAAACTGCACCCACCAAGATAGAGCTTTAGACCTATAACCTCCAAGAGAGGGAGAGAACCCATCTGTAACTGCTGGAATAAGTGAGGGGAAGATGACAGTATAAGCACATGTTCAACCATAGAAAGACTATTATGACACCGCCAGAGTCTTGGGAATCTGCATCAGCAATTTTCTGTCTTATAGTCCTGTCCAGTGGTGAGAGTGGGTTGTTAAAGTCTCCCACTATAAGTGTTTGAGGTTTTATGTGAGATTTGAGTTTTAGTAATGCTTCTTTTACAAATGTGGATGCCTCTGTATTTGGTACATAGGGGTTCTGAATAGAGACTTCACCTTGATTGATTTTTCCTGTGATGTATATGAAATGATATTCTTAATCTCTTTTGATTAATTTCAATTAAGACTATTTTTTAGATATTAGGATGGCTAAACCAGCTTATTTCTTAGGTCCGTTTGGTTGGAAAAAAAGTTTTCCAAACATTTACTATGAGGCAATGTCTGTATTTGGAGTTGAGGTGTGTTTCTTTTATGAAGAGGAAGGATGGATTCTGTCTTTTTATCCAATCTGATAGCCTGTCACTTTTTATAGTCGAGTTAAGACCATTGATATTGACAGATATTAGTGATCATGATTGCTGATTCTTGTTTATTATTTATTTGTGTTTGTTGGTGGAATTGTGTGTGGATTTCCATTTTTTGGCTTTTGGTAATGTGCTATTACATATTGTCTTTGTATTTGGGAGTGTAGTTAACTTCCTTGGGTTGGAGTTTTCCTTCCAGTACTTTCTGTTGGGTTGGACATGTTGATGTCTACTGTTTAAATCTAGTTTTGTTATGTAATATCTTGTTTTCCATCAGTAGTGATTGAAGGCTTTGATGGGTACAGTATTCTCAGGTGGCATCAATGGTCTCTTAATATTTGTAAAATATCTATCCAGGACCTTCTGGCATTCAAAGCATCCATTAACTTGTCAGGTGTAATTCTGATAGGTCTGCATTTACATGTTACTTGGGATTTTACTTTGCTGCCCTTAGTAATCTTTCTGTATTTTGGAAGTTTGTTGTTTTGATTTTTACATGGAAGGCAGACTGCTTTTGTACATAATATTTGTTGTTCTATAGGCTTCTTGCACTTTCACAGGCATGTCCTTCTTTTGGTTGGGAAAGTTTCTTTTATGATTTTCTTGAATATGATTTCTGTACCTATGAGCTGGGCTTCTTTACCTTCTTCTATTCCTACTATTATTCTGTTTGGTGTTTTTGTGGTGTCCCATATTTCCAGTATATTTTTTATTAAGGATATTTTGGACATAGGATTTTCTTTGGTTGATGAACTATTTCCTCTAGTTTATCTTCAGAACCCAGGATCTCTCTTCCTTCTCTTTTATTTTGTTTATTATGCTTGCATCTGTAGTTCCTGTTCATTTACCCAGATTTTTTTTATTTCTGGCATTCCTCAGTTTGTGTTTTCTGTATTGTGTCTTTTTCTCTTTTCATGTTTTCAAGTGGTTGAATTTTCCCTAACCTCTTTGTTTATTTATTTGCTTTACTTGCTTCCTTTAATTGATTCCTTATATTTTTGTTTCATATTTTCTTTGATTTCTCAAATATTTTTCTTCCCTTTCTTTAGGGATTTTTCTCATTTACTCTTTGAGTGCCTCTACCTTCTTCATTAAGGTTTTTAAGGCCCTTCTATTCTGCTTTATCTAGGTTGGGATGTTCAGGTCTTGCTGGTGTAAAATCTCTAACCTCTGTTAGTGTTATGCTAGTCATTTTTGCCTGAAAGTGATCTTACACTGTCATCTGTCCATCCCTTCTTCCAGTGTGTGCATGTGGGGTCTCTCCCTCTCTTGTTGGTCCAAGGCTCCATCTTAGTGGATATAGATAGGTCCAAGACTCTAATGGCAGCAGACGCTAAGTGAATTGATGTGCCTCCAGGTCTCTCTGTAGTCTCATAAATTGTATGTATTCATCTGTGGAATATTTACTTATTAATATTTTCTAAGAGGGTATTCTTTTAACTCAAGGGCCAATATACTGCTGTATTTTAATGCTGAATGTCTGTCAGATGAGATTTGTCTGACAAAAGCTTTTATATGTCATCTGATTCGGGGTCATCAGTTTGTCCCTACCTAAACTAGAGATACCAGTCATTCCATTCACCACAATTGACATCCTGACCACTCTACCATAATGTACTGGGGCTCAGGATTATCAAGTAGAGCACAGAGCTGAATTTCTTTGCATTATGGTGGAAACTGTTGTGGACCTCGTTCTTCAGACATCTTTCTAAACATCTGAATAAACTTAAGGAAGTGATCCATCTTTCACTGGAGTCTGTGAGATTTTTCTATATTCTAACCAGGCATGAACGATTGTTGAATTCTCTATGAATTCTCATGATATTTCTTCTGTGATTTTTGGTTCCCAAGACCTCCCTCACGGAACGTGAGATATATTGAACTACTACATATGGGAATTCCATTCTGCCTCCTCCAATCAAATAATCATCTTCAGTCTAATTGGCCCCCATATGACAACCTTAGGCCAAGAGTCTTAGATCTCTCTCACAGAATGGTCTCTACCCTCAATCTATATCCAGGTTGACCTCTGTTTTCTTCTCATCAAGGAGATCTCAGACCTTTTTCTCAGTCTGCTGTGACCAATGGAGACTGAGACATTCTACTTCCCTTCAATATAGCATTGTTTTGCTCTAATTTGTGCCACCAGAACCTAATATGACCGCCTAGGGTCTGGATCCCAAATCTAAAGCTTTCAATCATGAATGATGACTGACATGCAACTTTGGACTTTGTTCTCTGCATGTTTCAAACTTCAGGAAAGACTTAATATTTGTAAAACTTAGTAATATTGGATTGATGATATATTTATGTCTTCTCCCAGCAGGACTGCTTCTAAGCTTCCCAAGGAAACTCCAGAGCATGCTACCTCTCCTTCTTTCAGGGAGATATCATTATCTACTTGAAGGTCTCCCTGAAACAATGGAGGTTGTGACACATAAAGATGCCAGAGGTAAATTTCTGTCACTCTGACATATTCTTAAAATATCTGCCCCTGTACTTACCTCAGGAACAAGATGATCATAACAATGTAATCTCAAAAAAGTAAACAATATTTGGTTGGCTAGAAAGGTTGGCCACATGTCAGATTAGAAGTCTCTTCCTACTATAAACTCAGGAAAATATTTTGCATATGCAGCAACAAAGTTAGATTAGCTGAAGATACATCTGTCTTATATTGATGGGGAAATAATTGTATGGAAGAATGATAAAAGAAGATGTCAGAATCTCCCTTTCTTAGAAAAGTTAGTGCATACAGAGCCACTGTGGTATCATATGATCAAGGAGCAAAATAATAACAGAAATAGCCATATCAACAAATTCAATAAAGATAAAAATATTATTATCCCAAAATTTAATTAATAATTTCAAAAGCTTTGGTCTGAGGATTTTCTTGGAAACTCTGACCATTAAGAGTTAACAGTACACTGCCTGAGACAGGGTAAACTGCCTTGGATGTTGAGGAGGGTTTTTTTTTCTGCTTGGCATCATTTAAACATAAGAACTGCCAGCCTGAGAGCAAGATGTCATATGCCTTTATAGTATTAAAGAAATGGGATATACGGTTGATTAGTGAAAATGTTTGGAAAAGATTACTCTGTTGACTTAACTTGCATGAAAATGGTTGCAAAAGTTAACTTGGTTTTGTCACTGTTTATCAATGATTACTAAACTTATGACCCCAGATGTGCAAGAAACATGTCTTTAAGAAACACATGTCGCCAAAAATCTTCTATGATTTATGTTTTGGAATGATATGAATCTATTACTGCTAACTGAATTCTTTATATGTAAAGAAGAATTCTTATTGCTACTTAGTCAATTTGCAGCCAACACCACGTTCTGGGCCACTCTTTCTCTCAACTGCTCTTTGTCCCCATGTGGAACCTGATAAAAAATCTTCAGTAGCACTGGGTAGTTAGGTAAGCTTTTATCACTCTAGCTCTATAAATTATCTTGTACACTAAAATGGCAATAGCTCAACATTTAACTTTAAGCTCAAAATTGCTCTTAGTATTCAGAAATATTGCTGGTAGCACATGAAAATAAGGATGTTTTTCTATTTCTATAAATAATATTTTTCTCGATTGCATAGTATCATTAAGTTGCTTATTGTATGGTGTTTATTTCCCAAATATGAATTCTACCAGTATAGGTTTAATGTCTTTCCTCTTTGTAGGAATTTTTCTTAAAATTTTCCCCTGAGATTAGAGTTTACTTTCTTCTTGGTTATATTTATGCTTATACATTTTCTCTGTTGTGTTATTCTGATTATATCTTTCTCAGTTGGTTTGTTGTTTGCTTATAAAAAGGATGTTGATTTTTATAAGGTGACTTTTGTCATTTTCCTGAAATTGTTGCCTGTACGTCATGTGTCCTGGTATAATATGGGGATGTCCTATGTATAATACCATTTTATCTGAAAATAGGAATTAATTAAATTTGTCTATTCATATTTGCGTGCTTTAAATTTGTTTCACTTCATATATTAGTGCCATTCCTCTGTTACAACACTGTAAAGGAGTAGGAATAGTGGGTATCTAGGCTTCTTCAAGATTGTCTTAAGTTCTCTTGTAGTTTTTCTACACATAGTATTGCTTTGACCATATTTTTTTTGTGAGAGACAGAAGTTAGTATTTTGAAATAATATTCCTCCATTCCTACTTTCTGTGTGAATTTTACCTTGAAGACATGGTGTATTTTTTCACAGGCTTTGTCTTGATCAATTGAGTTTATCATCTGCTTTGTGAATTTAATTACATGTTATGAATTTTATATTCATATAATAGAGTTTGTTGAACAATTCCTGTACCCCTGACCTAAAGCCACCTTAATTACAATGTTGATTATCTTCAAATGGGCATGTATTCATTTTATGTTATATTGTTAAATACCTGTTGCCTCTAAGATTGTGATGTTCCTTTTGTGAATGCCGTTCTTTAGAACTTCCATGGCATCAGAATACTTAGCAGCTTAGATAGCAAAGTTTGATAATAAAATAAGTAGTCCTATAAGTTTTGCCTCTACAATTGTACCATTTCTAAGTAATTGAAGACTGAGAGCCATTACTAAACATGAATACATTTTAGAAACACTAAAATAATGCAGTTGGGCTTTGTATTTCTCTCTCTATCTCCTCTCACTCAATACACAAAGAAACACATACAGACACAATCACTTACAAATTCCAATAAATCTATGAAGTCATATTTGCAGGGCTTCTTAGGTATACAATATCGTTTTCATGAATTGATTCTATTCTATTCTTCAAAGATGAATGATTCTTATGTTTAAAATTTAAAAATATCCTGATTCGTTTGATAATCTCAGATGAACTTTTGCAAACAGATGTCTGCCTGTCTCTTAAATAATATGGAACATGGAGGCAGAATCAAAGAGTTGGTTATCCAGAAGCTGTTAGTGTGTTAGAACTATTAACCACAAAAAAATGTAAAGAGGAAAGTAAATTTGAAGCACAACCTAAAATTCTTTTCTGTTGTGCACTTATCAATGGATCTCCACTATTCCTAACTTTTTCAGTTATTACATTAAGTTTGTGTTAAAACATAAATCATTTGTTTCATGAGTCAGTGATGTTTCTAATTCTCTTAGTGAATATCTGTGTGCTTTTAAATGAGTTCCATTTCAAGAGGTCTTTATTGCATCTTGAATCAATTTATTTAATCATTAAAAATGGAAGTGTGGCTCATAGATAATAAGAAGTGGAAGAAAATGCAAGCCAGAAAATTGAGGTCTAGTATCTTGACATTTCAGGAGTGAGGAAAATACATTTATACAGAAAAGATGGATTACAGGCAATACTGATTCCATGGTCAAGAGGATATGGTGCATATTTCTCAATCTGTTGTTAACTGTGCAAACAGGAAAGAGAAAAATTTACACATGTTTGAGCTGACAGGAAAGATTTCGCCATTTGGTGTATATGAATACAAAATTAAATGTAGTGATAAATTGTATAGAGAAGTGATTGTGCAAAAACAGTTCCTTTCCTAGAAATAACAATTTCTTATACTTTGCATTCTACAAGAAATAATGACATTGTGTGCCCCTACATGAATAATTAGATTGAGATGTCTCAAAGTATACATAGAAAATAACTAAATGCTTATATCATATTTGTGACAAGCAATGCTCTTCAACCAGAAGAGGTAAAGCAAAAATTTCAAAACATGCGACACATTTTCTTAATGAAATAATTTGCAATATAAAATTAATAGCAATTCTGAATGACATGAAAGTCCTCCATACTGCATTATAAATAAAAATATTCTGTCTTTCATTTTGTCACTGTAAGATTTTCAGCTTTAAAGACAAATAATATTTTTGCTTAAAATTGCCTAATTTTAAGCTCATTAATTCTTTATCACATAATTGTTTTTATGTAATTTGCACAAATCCAGTCCCATATCAAGATGGATGGGCATGGCTTCTGTTTTTACTTACTGACAGTAGTAGGTCATAGGACAAATATCTGTAAAAGAACATGAATGAGATGGATAAGAAGAGATAGATTTGTTATGAGAATATAAGAACAGGCCTGCAATGTTTATTGCTAGAAATAACTGAAACATAAAATATGAATAGACATAATCATCTACTCGAGGACCTTATTGTATATCAATTGAGATATGGACACACACACACACACACACACACACACACACACACAACACACACACACATATATATATTATATATATATATATATATATATATATATGCTATAGCTCAAAAATATCATTGAGGTTACCTGTAGCCACAACTTCTCGAATGTTTTCTGGAGGAATTTTCTGTTGTTTAGCAAGTTCTTCAAGTTTTATATATTGTTCATTTGTCAATGTGTGACCTTTTCCTACAGTGCATGAATGACAATGGCAGGGACATGTTCATTAGAATTTTTCATATTTTATATTGATTCCTTAGTGTCTTACCCTGATACACAATGAAAAATACCAAATTCTCCAAATTGGTTTTTCAATACTGTCAATAATTATTTTCACCAAGATCCATGAACACATTTAATGAAGTCTAAATAGTGGTATGCCATTACTTTCCAGTGTTTCATGGTGAATCAGAATACAAGAATTCTTTCTAGAGAATTTACTCATCTGCGTCCTATCCACTTTCATAAACAGAACACTGTATGAATGCTTGTCAATGTAACTTTCCCATTTCTCTTGATTGTATACTCTAGAATTTATGTTTCAGTTTTCTACATATGTGATCATATGACATTCAAACTGGTCTGAACATTGAAAAAATTATATTTAATCCTTTATTGCAGTAATGAAACATGACCATGGATATTTTTAATATCCTCTACCATCACTTTCAGTTTTCAAAGTCTGTGCTACTTAATTTACAATGCAATATAAGAGTTTGTCTATACAACCAACAATTGGATTGTCAGCTAATGGACAGCAGTGTGTAAATCCAATGATACAGTATTTGGAGTTGAATCTGGTCTAATCATCATTTTCAGAGTGATAATTTCATTACTATTTTAGAGAAATCACTATCATACTTACCAAGAGAAAAAAGCAAGTGTGTTTCCATTCCATCTCTATCCACATTCTTACTGCTAAATACGAGGAAATCTTTGGTTATAATCACAGCTTTAAATATATTGTCTCCTTCATCTGTAATAATAAAGGAAATATTTCAAAACTCGGTGTCATTCATATTTCACTTTGTTTAAGAGCTGCTTGCTAAATATTAATATTGTCCCTGCCTCTAGAAGTCTTCTCTTTTAAACTATGATATGAGATATATGTGCGAAGATATTCCTGTACACATAAGTTTAACCCTTCAAATATGATTATGAATACTAAGTATAGATATTTCCCTTTTATCAGAATTCTTTTTAGTCAAGACTTGTGGGAGCACTCTGTGGGACATTCCTCCTCTTTTCAACTAGATCCAAATTCTACTTGTCATTTCCAAAAAACATAAAACTTTCATATCATACCATGGTGATATTTGGTGTGTAATTGTATACGTGTGCAAAAAATAGTCCATACCAATTAGTATTATGCATGAGCATTATCATCTTGTGATATTCAATATAGAAAAAGAGGTTATGATGAATAATTTCAATTTACAAAACATTCATCATGTCTCTGTGAGTCTCTCTCTGTGTATTTCTGTTTATCTCAGTGCGTGTACATATGTGTGTGCTTGTGTGTGTGCATTTGTGACATATTTACACTTACTGCCATTTATTGAATAATACATTTGGTCACAGCAAATAAACAGATTTAAGGATATGGTCACATTCGATTACTGGACTTTTTTAATGTAATGTTAAGCAAGAATAAGAATTACCAGAAGACTGTCCCCAGTTCACTTAATATCAAACTAAATGTCAAACTGTACATAATTTAGTTGAATAGTGTGGCAATTATTCTAGAAATTCTCACAAAATTGAAGTAGTCAATCTCACATTCTTAAACACATTTTTCCACTTACTGCTTTTCAAAATTGATATTTATCATTCAAAAGTCTAAATATTATGATCTCTAGTAACTATGAGGAAAGGAAACACTGAAATAACACAGATAATTTGTATTTTGCATGAAACAAGGATGACAGATAATGTCTGTAATATTAGTACTTTATACCCTGAGGCATGAAATTTGCAAATATGATTGAGGCCACTGAGACCTATTAGAAAGTCGCAGTCCTGTCCAGTAACAAACAGACACTATATAAAATATAACTAAATATTAAGTAGAAATAAATTTGCATACAGGAAATTTTTGGAGACTTTTTGTTAGAATTATTCACATCTTTACATAATAGTGTTCTTTTCTATGTAAACTTCAGAAGACCTACAATGTACTTTGCCCTGGTCTTGTACTTACGTTGGGTCCTGTAGCTGCCATCTTCTTGCTTGTACCCAATAACTGTTGTCTCTGAGCATTGTCCATTTAAACTAAAAATAAGAGACATGATGGTTTATTCTTTATAACCTCAAAATTCATATTAAAGATCTCCAAATGTTATAGTGAAGTGGGGAGTAATACAGTCAATGAACTGTTCATAGAGCTAGGGCCTAATTCCTAGGCCTACCTTACTTTTTGTAATTTTTCTTTAGAATATATCATCATGTTCATAATCACAAACATGACTTTCTTAATTTGTTTTAATTTTTCCAAGTGCCATGAATACTCTTATTCCTTCCTTATTCAAATGCCATTATTAACTGATTATGATTTGCTACATGATAATTCTCACTTTAGTCTAGTGATAATATACACACAGTTTTATATGCATGTGTTTTGTATGCTTTTGTTTGTAAACTTCAGTTTATTATTGTTGCTGAAAGATCAAAATGCTCTAATCACTTTTCTTCATATGGTGTTATGCCCTATTTCCTTAAACATTTTCATCCCAATGTCAAAGGGAATCTGAGAAAGGAGTTAGCAAACTGCATTTATCTGACCTGTTTGTGGAATCTTTGTGATCACACCACAGATTGAATAATACAACATGTATGGTTTTGACTCAAATGCTCATATATTCCTTCCGGCTTACTAGAAATGATATATGTAGTGTCTCCTGAATCTAATATCAGAGCATAAAATTCAAACATGGGCTTCCAATTACAAAGATTTCTAAGAAACACCCATGGAATTGGAGACAGTGACTAACCTATGTGTGGTGTTTAAAAGTAACCATATCATGAAATAATATAATCACATTCCTAAAGATGAGGCCTTAAAGATTTTGATCAGAAACAGAACATTTTCCTGTAAATTTCTAATCATAAATACTGAGAAATGCAAATATTCTGCTCAGGTTACATGGTTGACAATTTGCTTACTTTACATAAAATGTGATTTCCAATTTATCACATTCCTCATGACAAGTAAGTTGACGAGCATAAATTCTCATAGTTCCCTGGTTCTCTATCTACTCAACATTGTCAGCAGCTATGGCAATGCTAACCCAGTCTCCTTGATGCTGTAAATCAACAAAGACAAAGAGAAGATAAGCGCAGGCATTGGGATGGGAAGTGGTATTTGCTTCTCTGATCCCAGTCCTTGGAAATAAGTAAAATTACTGGAAATATGAGTCAATAATATTTTCATCAGTGCATGATTATAATTTTAGGTAAGTAGAATAACACAGGGTACTATGATGACTCAATTAACAAAGCATTTTAGACCTGGGACCTTGGGGAATTGCTCATGGTTTGGCCTCATTTGCTATTGACGAACCTCAGACATGCTAGACCAAATTTATTTATCTCATTAAGAGCTTGAGCCAGACCAACTGCCAAAGCCAAAAGCAGTATCTTTGCCATGGTGGTGCCTGCCTTGATCTTCTGCAGAAAGTAAAATCAGGTTATTAGTTTTGAAGGAACTGAATTGACACACTGTTTTATAAAGCTAATTATAGGGAGTGTCTTGGAATCAACCAATTGTTTTGCATTACATGAACTTACATCTTTCGATTATTTTTTATTTGTCCCTGCTGAATGCTGTATGATCTCCTACCCTAAACAAATAAGCTTATTCTTAAGGTCAGGTTATTTTGGAATGATGGAATATTCCTTCAAAAGGAAAGGATTTCCCAGATAGAGATCATTTGTAAGTAATAATTTTGCATCCAGGAGTATACCACTATTTAAAGGTCACACAATGTATATGCATATGTAATATATGATTCACTAACAAATGGGACATGCATGTTGAAACCAGTTTCAAGCCTCAGCATAATATAAGTGCAGTTAAAGGAATTTAAATCTGTGCAATGAATAATCATTCTCTTGGAAGATAAGACGTTAAAACTTAAGATTTCCTATAAGGATGTGGATATGTCTTCACATATTTTTAAACCTTTCCATTTATTGACTACATTATTCTTCCAGTACCTTGAATTTACTATCAATGTCACAGACATATAAGAGATATCATTAAAAATAACTGTATACGTAATAGAAAATGCTATTAGTTGTCCACTGGTAATACATACAGATACCATTGACTAAAAAATCAAATGAAACACTCTATAAAATACTGATGGTCAGAAATACTGTGCACTTGTACAAATGAGATCTATATTCAAGCTGTAAGTAATCCTTTACTTTTCATAGAACAAGGACTATCCTTGCCTTAATGACTTCTTCACAAGTAAAACCCAGGTATATGTTGTTCGTAGACATAGGAACTTGTCATAGAGTTTTGGGAAAAAACAAGGTTAATATCAGGGCTCTGCAGTACTTGTTTATTCTATGGTTCTTTCTAATTTAACATGTGGAATAACCAACACATAGCACTGTTGTATTTTTTTTTGGTTGGCGGATCCTTAGTTTTATTGTCCTCACCTGACTCCTTGCCAGTATTTACTTGGGGCCCAGCTCTTAGAAGCAGCCCTGCACTCGCCTCCACTGATCCTGGAACCAGCACATTGGCAAGTGTGATGGCTACTGAGCAGGGGGAGCCTGTGCTGGAATGCGGAGCCAGTGTAGGCCCTGGCTCTCTATGGTCATCATCCACTTAAATCTCCTAGGCCTGTATCCTTTGCACACAACCCAGGCACACTACCAGGAAGGGGGTTCTCCTATTTGGGGTGCTCTGCAGTGGGAGCTGTCCTGAACCCTGCCTTTCATGGAGATGACAGTGCTTCATGTCCATCAAAACTGGCAAGGACCCTGACTGTAACTGCCCCAGTTTAGCACTGTAGTCTCACAGCTCAAATGCCTATATTCCTGGAGCAGCCTCCAAGTCCCCAGGCTGCTGGGAAGAGGGTTGTCTCTGAGCCACTTGGAGGCAGTCAGATATGGGATTCTCCTGATTGGAAAGACAATATCTCACCACCTGCCCCTTTCTCCAGAGGTTCCAGTATGTGGAAATCCCAGGCAATGTACGTCTTCATTAACATCCACCACCTTGTGGCGGGAATTGTCAGCCTCTTCCTCAAGAGCTAACCCAGGACTGCTTCGAGGCTGTAGCTCTGGCCTTCGAGCTTGTTCACAGTTCCTATCCAGCACCCTCAGCCCACTAAATGTGGGGTGGGTCTCACTGGTATCGAACACCATGAGAGGTAGCAGAGACTTCTGTGGCAGAGCTAGGGGCATGGGGATATGTTTCTGACCTTTAATATCTGACTTCAAGAAGGGGACAGGGGAGCTCATGGAGATGGGGGAGCAGGACTGGGAAAGGGTCTGGAGCTGCTCCTGGTACCAGCCTGTGTGGCAATAAAATCGTCTCCCATCTTCACTGCATTGCAAAAATGACTCTGTTGTGGGCAGGGGCTTCATAGAGGGCAAAGGGTGGGAGCAGACAGTCAGGTTTCCCAGTTGTCTTTACAGGCTGGAGAAGGAAAAGCCAGCTCTCTGAAGGCCACATCCTCCTATGGCCTTGCACTTTCAGCCAGTGGGTACAGAGATGGAGCTGGAGACAGAGCAGCAGCTTCTTGGCCTGGTGTCTGCTTCCCAAATCACAGTCCCTGAGGGAGCAGTCCTGTTGGTCCTGTGTTTTCAAAGCCTGCTCTCCAGGGACCAGAACAGCTCAGTAGGTTCGGAATTTGCATTGGGCACGCATCAGTTCAATCCTCTACTTGTCCTCCTCAAACTTCTTGTGCAGCTGTGCCAGATGCTCCATCTTGGTCTCTCGGTGCTGCCAGGCATAGAAGTTGAGCAGCTCCTTGCTTGCACGTTTCCTTTTCTCCCTCTTGAGAACACGCAGGCTGGCTGCTTCTGTTTGAGGGAGCACAGGCCTGTGGCCCCTGCGGGTCACCTTCACCCAGCCCTCCTCATCAGGACACCTTCCTCCTTGGCCTTGGTCTCCTCCTCAGCTATCTTTTTGTCCTAAGCCTCCATGAATGTGTCTACATCGACCCTCAGGGCCTATGGGTCTAATACCGACTCTTCATACTCACTGATCCACTTATGAATCCCGCTCCTCACAGAGTGGTTCTCCGTAGAAACCAGCAATGGGCCCTTCAGATTCAAGGCAGCTGACACTCCACTTGGCTTCTGGAATATCACATAAGCTACCTGAAAGCCGGGAATGGGCTTCGGGTGAAAAATCTCTGGCTTTGCCTCTTTAGCGCTCTCAGCATGGTCAGGCTTCTCTTTCAAGTCGACTGTGTTGAAGGTGCCACAGGAGGACAGGAGTCGGGACAGGCACTCCTCTGTGCAGTACGGGGTCACATTTAGCACAAAAATGGGAGGCCACGTGGACTGAGTGTCTCCTCGAACTCTGTGCTGTCTCAAATACAGGTAATGGGAAGCCTGCTGCTGTTTGCTGAACTTGACAGGAATAGCTGAATAACTCGGTGGGCTGGGTGTGCTCCCCTCGTGGCCGCAAGCTCCAGCTTTCCTCTTGCTCGCCACCAACTTGTGGACCCATGCGCAGGCTGTTGTATGTTTTTAAAACCCATGGTTAATAACTGCACAATTGTAAAGCATTAGTCTGTCCTTCATGACAATTTTTACAAGTTTTATCTAATTATTGTGTCTATTTTTATATATAACATAATTGCATTATTCCCCACATCTATTTCTTCCCTCTTAACCCTCCAATATTCACCCCCTTCATTTTGTTGAATTTTGTATGTTCATTATGTTTACTGTTGTTAAGTGCATATGAGTTATAAGCTTTCAAGTGAGTCCTAAACTTTCATCTGAATATTCAGAGCTAGGAATATCAGAAGAGATATATCATGTCACATTTGTCTTTTTGATCCTTAAGGGCTTGGTTATAATACTCAGTTGGATCTTCTAATAGTGCCTTTCATTTACCTGCAAATATCATGACTTCATTTTTCTTTACCATATAATAACATTTTATAGATTTCCTACTATCTTAGTATTCATTAAAAAGGCATAGAATATTAATATTTTGCCTTTCCCAGCTTTTGTGAATAGAGCATCAAGGAACATGGAAGACAAAATATCTATGAAATAGTATATTAAATCATTAAGGCATATTCCAAGGAGCTGTTTAGAGTCGCAATATACATATATAATTTTCAAAATTAAGAAATCTCAACAGGCTTTTCCAGAATTGCAATCAAATTCAGTGATTCCCAGAAAAAGATGTCTCTGCACTTCTTGTTCAATCTTCATGTGTCTTTCTCTGTCTCTGGTTTTGCCTCTGCTGCTGTCTCTATGTCTCTGTCTCTGCCTCTTTCTCAGTGTGTGTGTGTGTGTGTGTGTGTGTGTGTGTGTGTGTGTGTGTGTGTTATTTTCAAGTGACGCACTACGCACTTCAGGCACCAGAGCAATTTTGAATCGACTGTGTTTTTCCAATACCTTGTGTTTTAAAAATCTTAAGTTTCTTTGGATAGTTATTCACAAGTAGCATATTTTCTTGTACTGGCATAAAGTAACAACTTTGTTTCTGCTGGATGTTACTGAAGAGCATGTTTCTCATGAGATTGTACACTTCATTTATGAACTAGAGACTACTGATGGGTTAGGGGTAGGAATAACATAGGTCAGCCCTATTCTTTCTACAGGTGGGTTCAACAGGGCCTAATAATAAGTTCAAAAGCTAAAGGCACACAAATAGGGCCACAAGTAAAAATTAAAATAAATGATGCATGAAAGGAACTTGTTTGTGTGGATGGAGGTTGACAACATTGTGATGAAGAATTTAGTAATCACAGAAGAATTACCCAAATATTTTCTCTATGTGGGAAATTGAATGCTAACATTACTTTTTTAAAAAGGCATGTTACTGGACACAATAGTGACAAACTACCTTTTTGAAAAATGAAAAATAAAATTGCAAAGGGCCATGGGCCCAAAACTCTACGGATTAAAGCACACCTTTTGTAAGCCTTTTTATGACCTTTAAGTTTGCAGCTTAAAGCCAGCTCTGTGAGCCTCCTGTAACCTGTAATTAGATGGTTTGGCCAAGCGGACCTGCTAACTGCTTCTGTTCTGAGAAAGGGCCGTGGAGCTTTCCTGTTTGGTATTCCGGAGAAGACCACAAGATGTTCTGGCTGATAAGAAGAATGCTCCGGCCCCAGCATACACCAGATGTTCCTTCCTGTTATTCCCCCCCCTTCTGCTTATCCACTTTCCTTGTTGCAGGGCTATATAAGCCCACTCTATAGCCCCAATAAACGGAGGCCTTGACACTGCACAGATGGACTCTGGTCCTTTTCTTGCGCTGCTTGATCTTCTTCCCTTCTCTCACCCATGACTCTTTCAGGTACCCTGAATAACTGGACCCACGGGATGGGTCATAAAATATTTGTGGAGTCTGGAATAAAATTTTAAATACTGAAGCATGCTGTGCATTCAGGGTGACAGAGCTGAGTCCACAAGATACATATATTCTTTCTTCCATGAAATCCCTTCACCTTGTCCCAAGACCCAATCTAGTTCTTTGTGATGTCTGTGTGCTATTACAAATTGTATGATTTTTAAAATAACAGTCTAAGCTACACTAGCTTTTATTCTTCTTTCATGTGATTTTGTTTTCTGCTAACTGTAAGTAACAATGAGTGGAGAATCAACTTTATAATCCAATAACAGATTGATGATATGCCTCTTTGTTCATTGACCTTTTGGAACAAAGTGGAGTATTCACTGACTTCTGTTTATCAAGAACTAAACTGCTGTATTTTTGGCTTGATGCTCAGGACTAGTATGAATAGAGGCAGGCTTCAGAATGATTTCACAGTTCCCTAACTCCTGTGTGAGAATTTAATTGCCTCCACCATTTTGTGAATACTCAGTCATTGAACACAGACAAATTGTAATATATTTGTTATGCTTTTCAGTGAGAGTTTTATTTGTATTATCCAAAGGAATAAAGTGACATGTTACTTCATTACTCCATTACATTATTTTCTATAGACCACTCTTCAAGTCCTTATTCATTTATGTTAGTTGTGTTCATTTTCATTAATAAATTAGAGACTTCTTTATACATTCTCAATTCTTGTGATGTTAAATGAGTTTATTTCAATGTCTTGCCAATAAATGAAATTTCTGTAAACAATGTCTCAGTATCTCAAAACCTCAAATATCTAAATTTTAATAAAGTTCACCTCTGTCCTTCTGCATCTTTCTATAATTAATAGTAAAATATAGAAATTCAATGGTGATTTACATAAAAGAGTTCTCCTCTATTCTATATCTATAATTTAAATGTTTAAAATGATAAGTTGTCCGAACTATTTTCAAGATTGCCTCTTAAATATATGGATGTCACATTTTCCTTGATGTATCTAAATGTACTGTGGAAAATGATTCAGGATGTTTTAATTGAACATGTTCATTTTTCTGAAGTGTAAATCATGTAAGTTATAAGTAAATATACTCAAATAATAACCAGAATCCTTCATCATGTAATATCTACCAGAAATATACTGCTTGACATTTTCAATAATAAGATAGTTTTTTTTTTTTTTTTTACTGTTCCCAAATTTATACCTATGTTTGGAACCTGGCACATAATAAAAGTGCTTGTTTTTGTTTACTACACATTATGATTCTAATATCACATGAAGAAAGTCACCAAATTAATTTATAAAGTCAATACACTTCAAGAATTACATGAGTGGCAACTCATCTCCAAATCCCCAACAGTGCCTTTGGCTTAGGATTTATGTAACATCAAATTGAATTTTCACAATTCATTCCAGATGATGTTAGTTGCAAGAGTTTATTTTATTATTTTCTCTTCCCACACTATTGCCTTTTCTGTATGGCTGGAAAATGCACTGGTTATTCCCACTGTCCTTTCAGGGCTAAAACCGTATACATTCTTCTTTTTTGCTACTTCACTACTTGTTCTCATTTTCCCAAATATATAAAGGTTAACAAAGTTTACCTCTCTTCTCCATTTCTTTGTATATCCCACAATAAGTTGTTCATCCATTGATGTTTTCCATAAAGGAATTCCTATGTCCAATATCCAAGCTGTTAGATTTTAACATGATATAATTAATTCAAAATAAAATTTAAAAATAAATATAAATATAATCCTTGATTCTTAATCAAGTGATTATTTATTTCCTGAACCAGGGTTCCATTATTGTATTAAACTATCATCCTCAACCCCACTTGGAACCTTAGCTCTATGATTTTGATTACATCTTCATAGCAGCATTATCATGCACTAATCTCCCAATCCTCAGCTCCATACTACACATTTTCTGATATATATGTTCACTGAGGATCATCAACTCAGAACTGAGGAGGGAGTAACTACATATAAGAAATAAAATTGATGCTTTATATCATGGTCTGGATTAACTACTTCATATCATTTACTTGAAAACTTCAAGATTTCATTTTTAATTAGATCTGTATTGTGTTGCACAGTTGACAGGGAACCCATTATTATTATCGATTCCTGAATTGAAGACTTTTTAGGTGGTTACCATTTCCTAGCTATTGTGAATGTAACATCTACAAATATGACTGAGAAAGTATCCATGTTATAGGAAGTCAAGAACTTTGGACATATGACATATGTTGGTGTAGTTGTTTCACATGGTAGATTTAATATCAACCTCTTGGCAAATTTCCACATAAGCTTCATAGTTGTAAAAACCAGGAGTGATTGGGTGCTACATTTTATCTGAACCCCCTCTGAGGATTGTTATTTTTTGTTATTTTGATCATTGTCCTTCTGCTTGGGTAAGCAGAAATCTTGACAGTGCTATGATTTTCATTTCCCAAAAGACTAGTGCTCATTGACATTTTATGAGATGCTTTTAGGCAATTTCTCTCTTTAAATAATACTCTTCTCATGGAAAAGGACCATTTTGTGTGGAATATTTATTTTCTGATTCTGGTTTTTAGTCTTTGATGTATTCTCAATGTTAATGCTGTCAGAAGTAGAGCTGGCAAATATTCCCTTTAATTCTGTGGGTTTACTCTTCAACCTGATTATTGTTCTTTTACCTATACAATTTTCTTTTTTGTGAAGTGCTACTTGTAAATTGTTTTATTTTAATTCATGTCTTAGATGTGTCTCTGCACCGAGCCTGTACTAGACTTTTTCTATATGTTGGGAGTTCTGGATGAGGAGCAGATTTATGTGATTTTAAAATTTGTTTTGAACTATGGGCCATTGACATATTTTTCTACATTGAGAGACATTGCCTTCACTATTGAGCCTATTGTTGAAAACAATGAAGTTACACCGTTTTTTCAAAGCTATTAGTATTCACATTGATGATACACTTAAAGATTGAGAAAAGAAAATTAAATAGAAAATTTGGATCCCTAAATGGGATATATTGGCTGTTTAATCAGTGATAAGGTTGGTATGGAGATGTGAGAATTGTGAGAGCAAACAGAATCAAACTGTTCTTTGTCAGTTTGTGAGTATGTGTGTCTGTGTGTGGATGAAATTGTCAAAAACAATTTTATTTAATTCAATAAATATTAGCTGGGGATAAACCAGACAAAACTCCTATTTTATTAAATAAGAAATAATTGTTGGTTTCTAAGTGAAATATGCAGCATTGAGACATTATATGATTTGAGATTCATGGAAATGGCACATTACCGACATAGAGTCCATGAAATCCCTCCATCCTGCCTGAAAAACATACTTAGGTTTGTGACACTCTTGCTATCTGTGTCTCTCAAATTGTACAGTTCTTATTGGAAGAGGGATTGATTACAATCTTCATCATGTAGAATAATTTTTTGCATTTTTCTCTGATGGTCTTTAAATGGCTGATTTCCTTTATTGAATGAGTAATAATGAGAGATTCAGCTACCAGTTTAACATTAGATTTATATTTGATTGAAGTATTTTTAAGTTTATTGACCTTTTCAAAGTCACTGGAAGAATGTATCACTCTTTGTTCTCCAGAACTGTGTGAATGTATTTTTTGTCTTGATACTGTCATAAGAGGGCAGCCTTAATGCATTAAGTCAATATGTTAATTCATCAGTATTTTCCTTTTCTACACTTTTTAAATTCTTAGAGTCTAATGTTACCAGTTCCAGTAAAGATTTTCCAGATTTATTCTTAAATATTCAGGTCTATGCCATGCCTCTAGTCGGGGAAGTGCCTTTTCTTACAAGTTTTAATTAATCAGAAAAAAACACCCCTAAAAAAACTGCTTTTGTAAATGTAATGTTTTTGAGCACATACATAGCAAAAATCATTTTTTTCATAGAAGATCCACTACAACATAATTTCTTAGATTTCCATTAAAGCAAAGTACTTTTATTATTCACAGATATATATCTATACTTTGAGCACTGTAATATTTTCATGGAGAAATGAAGTCTGTTTTACAAAAATGAGGATTAAACAAGTCAAGATTGTAAGTACACTTTTACTTCATTTGAGTGACATTTATCACTCAGCGTCTCCAAATTTCATCTGTGCCTTTGACTTTGCTTTTCTACTGTCCAATGCAAATTGTTTAATCCATTTGATTGAAGTTCAATCAGAACAGAATTATTTGGTCATTCCCTTCATCCTCTTCTTATATCTCCTGAATGACAGAAGCCCATCATGTTTGTGGGCTGCACCAAGCAACTGGACCAGGAATAGTTTGAGATATATGACACACAATGCTGTGTTTAAGGAAAGGTTGCATGCTCATAAACTCCTTTTACTATGATGACTGATCTTAAATTAAAACTTGGCAAGATGAAGAAAGCCTAGGCTAGCATATTACAAGGGAAATATGAGTTATATAAAAGAAGAAACTATGATAATGCCCCTAGTTAGCATGGGTTGAGGTTAGATTTGCAAGTTCCATACTTTACTCAAGATGCTTCTCAATATCTACTTCTATTTATGCCTGGCTATGTGTTTCTCTTTTATTTTATGTATTTAAATTAGACGCAAGCTTCTTTTACATGTCAAGACTCGTTTCCTCTCCCTACCCTCCTCCTCTGCAACCATTAACACCCTTTCCCATTCGTTTCTGACCCCAGGGAGGTTGAGGCCTTCTATGGGGTATCTTTAAAGTCTGTCATATCATTTGGGTCCTGGCCTAGGCCTTCCCCAGGGGGTCATGGCTGAAAGAATACCCCTCTATGTGAAATAGGTTACAAAGTCCATTCTTTTGCTAGCGATAAATACTGATCTACTAACAGAGGCCCCATAGACATCCTTGTTGACACCCATGTTAAGGGATTCTGGATCAGTACTATGCTTGTTTCCCAGATAACAGTTTGGGGTACATGATCTCCTACTTTTTCCGTTCACCTGTTTCTGTGTGTCTCTCCAGCATAGTCTTGACCCCTTTGCTCATCATTCCTCCCGCTCTTAAACTGGATTCCAGGTGATCAGTTGAGTGTTTTGCTGAGGATGTCTTCGCTTCCATCAGCTACTAGGTGAAAGTTCCAGGGTGGCATATAAGGTAGTCATCAATCTCATTATCGAGGAAGGGCAGTTAAGGTAGCCTCTCGACTATTACTTAGATTGTTTGTTGGTGTCATGCTTGTAGACGTCTGAAAATTTCCCTAGTTACAGATTTTTCTGCAAACCTATATTGGCTCCACCTTTGATGGTAACTTTTATATTGCTCTCCTCTATTATGCTCTTGACTCAATCTTCTTGCTCACTCATGTCCTCTCCCTTCCTCTTCTTCCCTTCTCTTTCTCCTAGCTTGTGCTCCCCTCTTCCCTTGCTGTCAATGTGCTCAGGAGACCTTGTTCCTTTTCCCTTCAATGGGAGAACATGTATGTCTCTCTTGTTTCCTAGCTTCTAGAGCAGTTTGGATTGTAGGCTGATAATACTTTGAGGTATGTCTAAAATCCATATGTGAGTGTTCACAAACCATGTTTGTCTGTTTTAGACTGGGTTACCTCACACAGGATGATTTTTTCTTGTTCAATTCATTGGGTTGCAAATTTCAAGATTCCATTTTTTTTCTCACTGAATAGTACACCATTCAGTAAATATACCTTTGTTTCACAGATACTTCCAATTTTCTCTTCTAAGAGCTTCAGTATGGCTGGATTTATGTTGAGGTCTTTGATCCATTTGGACATAAATTTTATGCAGGTTGATAGATATGGATCTATCTGCAATCATCTACTCACCACCAACCAGTTGTTCCCCCAACATTTGTTGAATATTCTTTCTTTATTGCATCGTAAAATTGTTGCTTTTTTTAAAAAAATCAGGTGTTCATAGATGTGTGGGTTAATATCAGAGTTTTCAATTCGATTCCATTGGTCTTCCTGTCTATTTTGTGCCAATATGAAGCTGTTATCAGGACTATAGGTCTATAATAGAGCTTGAAGTCAGGAGTGTTGAAGCCTCCAGAAGTTCCTTTATTGTACAGGGTTGTTTTGCCTGGGTCTATTGATTATCCACATAAAGTTGAGAATTGTTCTTCTATGGTTTGTGTAGAATTGTGCTGGGAATATGATTGCGAATGCATTCAATCTGTAGAGTGCTTTTGGCAAGATTGCCATTTTTACTATGTTGATCTTACTTTTCCAAGAGCATGGGATATCTTTCCATTTTCTGGTATTTTCTTTAATTTCTTTCTTAAAAGACTAAAATTTCTTCTATGCAGGATTTCACTTTTTTGTTTAGCATTACTCCAAGTTATTTTATGTTGTTTTTGACTATTATAAAGGAATATGTTTCTCTGATTTCTTTCTCAGCCCATTTATCATAAGTGTATAATAGAACTATTAATTTTTTGAGTTAATCTTGTATCCTGCCATTTCTTGAAGGTGTGCATCAGCTGTGCGAAATCCCTTGGTAGAGTTTTTTTGGGTGACTTATGTAAACTACAATATCATCTGCAAATAATGAAAGTTTAAATGTCGTCATTTAAAATTTTGTATTCCCTTGATCTCCTGTTGTCTTATTGGTCTAGCTAGAAATTCAAGTACAATATTGAAGAGATATGTAGAGAGTGCACAGCCATATCTTTTTCCTGATTTTAGAGAAATCTTGTTTACTTTCTCTCCATTTAGTTTGATGTTGGAGGTTGGTTTATTCTTTTTTGTTTTGTTTTGTTTTTCTCTTTGTTTTTTTTAAATATTTTCCAACTTTTTTATTTGAATTAGAAACAGGATTGTTTTACATGACAATCCCAGTTCCCTTCTCCCATACATCCTCCCCTACTACTCCCATAACTAAAACCCTATGTGTCACATAGCCTTTCTGCTCCCCTTGGATGGTGAGGCCTTCCATAGGGTGTCATCAGTGTCTATTGTATCCTTTGGGATAAGGCCTAGAACCACCCTGTGTGTCTTCCCTCAGGGAGTATTCCTCTATATGAAATTGGCTCCCAAAGTCCACACTTATGCTAAGGATAAGCACTGGACTTCTACAGGAGGTCCCAAAGATTTCTGAGGTTTCCTAACAGAAACCCATGTTCCTGGAGTCTGGATCAGTCCCATGCTCATATTCCAGCTATCAGTCTGGGAAGCAAGAGTTCCCGGATGTTTAGGTCAGCTGTTTCTGTGGGTTTCATCAGCCTGGTCTGGACCTCTGTGCTCTTCACTGGTCCTTCTCTGCATCTGAGTTCCAATTCAGTTCAGTGATTAGTTATGGGTGTATGCTTCAATTTCCACCAGCTGCTGGATGAAGGCTGTAGGATGGCATATGTCAGTCATCAATTTCATAATCAGGGGAAGGCATTTAAGGTAGCCTCTCCTCCATTGCTTAGATTGTTAGCTGGTGTCATCTTTGTGGATCTCCAAACATTTCCCTAGTGCCTGATTTCTCTGTAAACCAGAAATGTCTGCCTCTATTATATCTCCATTCTTCTTATCTATTCTTCCCGTGACTCAAACTTTCTGCTCTCTCATGTCCTCTGCATCACTCTTCTTCTCCCATTCTCATTCTCCTAGCTCCCTCCCCCCTCTTCCTCTGCTCCCAATTAGATCAGCAGATCTTGACCCTCTCTCTTCTTTAGGAGACCATGTATGTTTCTCTTAGGGTCCTCCTTGTTTCTTAGCTTCTTGGGCAGTGTGGATTGTAGGCTGGTAATCACTACTCTATGTCTAAAATCCACATACCATGTTTGTCTTTTTGCGATTAGGTCACCTCGCTCAGAATGGTTTCTTCTAGATTCATCCATTTTCCAGCAAAGTTCAAGATTCCATTGTGTAAATATAGCACATTTTCTCTATCCATTCTTCAGTTGAGCAGCATCTAGGCTACTTCCACTTTCTGGCTATTACAAATAGTGCTGCTATGAACATCGAGGAACTGATGTACTTGTTGTATGAATGTGCTTCTTTTGGGTATATGCCTAAGAGTGGAATTGCTGCATCTTGTGGTAGACTGATTCCCATTTTTTGAGGAGTCGCCATACTGATTTCCAAAGTGGCTGTACAAGTTGGCACTCCCACCAACAGTGGAGAAGTGATCCCCTTTCACCACATCCTCTCCAACATGAACTGTCATTGGTGTTTTTCATTTTGGCCATTCTGACAGGAGTAAGATGGTACCTCAGAGTTGTTTTGATTTGAATTTCCCAGATGGCTAAGGATGTTGAACACTTTCTTATGTGTCTTTTACCCAATTTAGATTCCTCTAATGAGAACTGTCTATTTAGTTCTGTACCCCACTTTTTAATTGCATTGTTTGGTGTTTTGGAGATCAGCTTCTTGAGTTCGTTGTATATTTTGGAGATATGCCCTCTGTAAGATGTGGAGTTGGTTAAAATTTTTTCCAGTCTGTGGGCTACCGATTTGTATTGCTGACTGTCTACTTTGCCTTACAGAAGCTTCTCAGTTTCAGGAGGTCCCATTTATCAATTGTTGACCTCAGTGTCTTTGCTACTGGTGTAATGTTCAGGAAGCAGTCTCCTGTACCAATTAATTCAAGGGTATTTCCCACTTTGTATTATAATAGTTTCAGTGTAGCTAGATTTATGTTGAGATTTGTGATCCATTTTGACTTCAGTTTTGTGCAAGGCGATAGACTTGGGTCTAACTAAATCTTCTACATCTTTGCAACCAGTTATGCCAGCACCATTTGTTGAAGATGTTCTCTTTGTTCCATTTTATAAATTGGGATTGTTTATCAAAAATTAGGTGTTCATAGGTGTGTGGATTAATATCAGTGTTTTCAACTCTATTCCATTGGTCTACCTGTCTTTTTGTGACAATACGATGCTGTTTTCAAGACTATAGCTCTGTAATAGAGCTTGAAGTCATGGTGATGACTCCAGAACTTCCTTTATTGTTCAGGGATGTTTTGGCTATCTGGGGTCTTTTTTTCTACATATAATGTTGATAATTGTTCTTTCATGTTCTGTGAAGAATTGTGTTGGGATTTTGATGGGAATTGCATTAAATCTCTAGATTGCTTTTGGCAAGATTTCCATTTTAACCATGTTGATCCTACCTCTATAAGAGCATGGGAGCTCTTTCCATTTTCTGTTATCTACTTCAATTTCTTTCTTTAGAGACTCAATATTCTTATGGTACAGGAGTTTCACGTTTTTGATTAGTTACCCCAAGGTATTTTATGTTGATTGTGGCAATTGTAAAAGGTGATGTTTCTTTGATTTCTTTCTCCAACAATGTGTCATTGGTATATAGTAGGGCTATGGATATTTTTGAGTTAATCATGTATCCTGACACTTTGCTGAAGGTGTGAATCAATTGTAGGGGTCCCCTGGTAGAGTTTTTCAGGTCACTAATGGAGACCTTCATATCGTCTGCAAATAATGAGAGTTTGACTTCTTCCTTTCCGATTTCTCTTCCCTTAATCTGTTTTTGTTGTCTTTTTGCTCTAGCTAGAACTTCAAGGACAATATAGAACAGGTAAGGAGAGAGTGGACAGCCTTGTCTTGTTCCTGATTTTAGAGGAATTGAATCGAGATTCTCTCCTTTTAATTTGATGTTGGCTGTTGGCTTGCTGTATATTGCTTTTATTATGTTGAGGTATGTTCCTGTTATCACTGATTTCTCCAAACCATTATCATGAAGGGGTGTTGGATTTTTCAAATGCTTTTTCAGCATCTAGTGAGGTGATCTTGTGTTGTTTTTCCTCAGTTGGTTTGTATGGTGGATTACATTGATGGATTTTTTTATGTTGAACCACTCTTGCATCCCTGGGATGAAGCCTACTTTATCATGGTGGATGATTTCTCTGATGTGTTCCTGTATTCCATTTGCCAGTATTTTATTGTGAATTTTTGCATCAATGTTCATGAGGGATATTGGTCTGTAGTTCTCTGTGTCTCTGTGTGGCTTGGGTATAAAGGTATTTGTAGCCTTGTAAAAAGTGTTTGACATTCTTTTATTATGTTCAGGTTTGTTCCTGTTTTCCCTGATTCATCTAGAACATTTATCATGAAGCAGTGCTGTATTTTTTTAAAGGCATATTCAGCATCTCCTCAGATGATCATGTGCTTTTTCTTTGTCAGTTTGTATATATGTTGTTTTACATTAACGCATAATACATTATGTTGAACCATCCCTTCATCCCTTGGCTTAAGCCTAGTTGACCATGGTGCATGACATCTCTGATTTGTTCTTGCATTCGATTTGCCATTAGTTTATTGAGTATTTTTGCAACAGTGATCATGAAGATTATTGGTCTGTGGTTCCCTTGCTTAGATGTGACTTTATGTGGCTTGGTACCCAGGTAATTGTAGCCTCAGAAAAAGATTTTGGCAATGGCAGTTCTACTTCTATTTTTGTGGAACATTTTTGGGAGTATTGGTATTAGCTCTTCTTTGAATTTCTGGTAGAATTCTACAGTGAAGAAATTTGGCCCTGGGCTTCATTCTGGTTGGGAGATATTGTATGAATGCTTTTATTTCATTAGGCGCTATAGGTCTATTTTAATTGCTTATCTGTTATTGATTTAATTTTGATAAGTGATATCTATCCCAGAAATTGTCCATTTCTTTCAAATTTTCGATTCTGGGAAGTGCAGCTTTTCCATGTATGACCTTATGATTCTCTGTGTTTGCTCAGTGTCCATTTTATGTCCCCATTTTCATTTTTGATTATTTTAATTGGCAGATTCCCTCTCTACCTTTTGGTTATTTTGGATAAAGGTTTGTCTATCTTATTGATTTTCTCAGAACCAACTCTTTGTTACACTGATTCTTTGAATTGTTTTCTTTGTTTCTACTTTATTGATTTTATGACTCAATTTGATTATTTACTGCCATCCTGTGTGACTTTGATTCCTTTTGTTCCAGAGATTTCTGCTGTGGTGTTAATTCTCTTGTGTGACTGTTCTCCTGTTTCTTCATGTGAGCACCTATTGTTGTGAACTTTCCTCTCAACATTGCTTTCAAAGTGACCCATATGTTTGGTTATGTTGTATCTTCTTTCTCTTTGAATTCTAGGAATTCTTTAATTTTTTAAAACTTCTTCCTTGAACAGTGCAATTGCACATTTTTCTATATACATGTGTTTGTATGGTTTCTGCAATTTGTGTTTTTGAATTATAACTTTATGCCATGGTGATCCGATTGGATATGGAGAATTATTCCAATTATTTTCTATCTATGGAGGTTTACTTGTTGTCAACTATGTGGCCAATTTTAGAGAAGGTTCCATGTGGCGCTGAGATGACGGCATATTCTTTGTGTTTGGATGGAATGTTCTGTAGATGTCTGTTAATAAAAATTGGGCCATAACATCTGTTAATTCTTTGTTATTTGTTAAGTTTCTGTCTGGTGGTCATATCTAGTGGTGAGTGGGGGTTGAAGTCGCCTACTACAAGTGTGTGAGTTTTTATGTTTGATTTGAGGTTTAAAAATATTTTGGGAATAAATGTTCAGAATTGATACTTCATATTGATGGACTTCCCCTGTGTTGAATATGAAATTAACTTCTTCATCTCTTTTGATTGATTTTTAGGCAAAAATCTAATTTGTTAGACATTAGGATTGGAACACCAGCTTATTTCTTGTTTCTATTGGATTATCCCTTCCTTTTCCCAACACCTACAATATATGTTCATTCTATGTACTCACATATACGACCTGATCTCAAGTGTTTATCCTCTATTTATTTGAATATTATTGCCACGAGATACAACACATGGGTGTATGTGTTTCTATAAATATATGTGAAAACATAACAACAAACTGAGAGAACTTTTGCTCTGTATGTGTGTATGGATCCTAGCCTTAACTTTCTTTGACAACAAATCATTTGCTCATATTAGGGAGAGACTATTTCTTTATTTCCTAGCCTCTTTAGTTGACTGTTTTATACCTAGGAATGGGAAGCTCAACATTTCCCTTTTCCATGTTAATTTGTCCATTTTTATTGTCATTGTTCAAGCCTTTATTATGAAGCTGTCTTAGGAGACATTGTTTCATGAACATCATCCTCATTTTCTAGTTCTAAGAAACTTTCTGTACCCCTCTTCTGCTGTGTTCTTTGAAACATTGGTACAGGTGTTGTAGCATAGTTGAATCCATTGAAGCTTGTCAAGGACTGCCTAAGTATCTTCAATGATGAAATAGTGACACTTTTAGTAGTTGATGATGAACAACAATCTTTTGAATTTCTATGTCCCAATTGCCGATAGGAAATATTTTCTGATCATTTACACATAGCCAGCTTCCAATGGCTTGAAGAGGGTCTTCATGGACATTAATATGATGTCTCCTATTCTTAAAGCAATAAAAACCATCAGTAATTCCTTAATCGATATTTTCAGGGGAGGTTTGGATAGTGGGGTAATTTGGAAGAACTCTCTCAATGGCCTGCATTGACCGAGTATCCATAAGATTGTTTTCAAATTTAATTTTGTCAGCAAAAACATAATATATGACATTTTAATTTATCAGACAATGAGTTTTAGAGAAGCAAAGATAATTGAAATTGTTGTCTCTTCTTTTTCCTATGACCTACACGTTGTTTTTCCGTGTCAATTTTGTGTTTGTGTGGCATAAATTTGCAATTTCTCTAAAATCGGGGACAAAACAAGGCTGTCCATTCTCAACATAACTCTTCATATTTTCCTTGAAGTTATAGCTAGAGAAATAAGACAAAAAAGGAGATCAAGAGAATACAAATCAGAAAGGAAGAAGTCAAACACTCACTATTTGCAGATGATATGATTGTCTACATAAGTGACCAAAAAAAATCTACCAGGGAACACTTATAGAAGATAAACAGCTTCAGCAAAGTGGCTGGATAAAAGATTAACTCAAAAATTCTGTAGCTCTACTGTAAACCGATGACAAATTGGTGGAAAAATAAATCAGAGAAATATCATCCTTTACAATTGCCAAAAACCATAAAAAAATACCTTTGGGTAACACTAACTGAAAAGCTGAAAGATATGTACTATAAGAATTTTGAGTCTCTAAAGAAAGAAATTAAATAAGATACCAGAAAATGGAAAGATCTCCCATGTTCTTGGATAGGTAGGCTCAACATAGTTAAAATGTAATCTTGCCAAAAGCAATCTACAGAGTCAATGCAATCCCCATCAAAATCCCAACATACTTCTTCACAAAAAACTAGAAAGAACAATTTTCAACTTTATATGGAGAAAGAAAAGACCCAGGATACCCAAAACATCCCTGTACAATAATGGAACTTTTGGAGGCATCACCATCCCTGATTTCAACCTCTATTCCAGAGCTATAATCCAGAAAACAGCTTGGTATTGGCACAAAAATAGAAAGGTAGACCAATGGAATCAAATTGAAAACCCTTATATTAACCCACACAACTACGAACACCTGATTTTTTGATAAATAATCCAAATGTATACGATGGAACAAAAAGAACATCTTCAACAAATGGTGCTGGCATAACTGGATGCAGAAATGTAGAATACTGCAGATAGAACCAAGCCTATCGCCATATAAAAAACATAAGTCAAAATGGATCAAAGACCTCAACATATACCCAGCCACACTGAACTTATTAGAAGACAAAGTGGGAAATGCCCTTGAATTAATTGGTACAGGAGACCTCTTACTGAACATCACACCAGTAGCAAAGACACTGAAGTCAACAATTGATAAATGGGACCTCCTGCAACTGAGAAGCTTCTGTAAGGCAAAGGAGATGGTCTGAAAGACAAAATGGCAGCCCACAGACTGGGAAAAAATACTCACCAACCCCACATCTGACAGAGGGCTTATCTCCAAAATATACAAAGAACTCAAGAAGCTAGTCTCCAAAACACCAAACAATCCAATTAAAATGTGGGGTACAAAACTAAATAGACAATTCTCAATAGAGGAATCTAAAATGGATGAAAGACACATAAGAAAGTCTTCATCATCCTTAGCCATCAGGGAAATGCAAATCAAAACAACACTGAGATACAAACTTATTCTTTTCAGAATGGCGAAAATAAAAAACACCAATGACAGTTTATGCTGGAGAGGATGTGGAGAAAGAGGAACACTTCTCCACTGCTGGTATGAGTGCCAACTTGTACAGTCACTTTGGAAATCATTATGGCGACTCCTCAAAAAATAGCAATCAGTCTACCACAAGATCTAGCAATTCCAATCTTAGGCATATTTCCAAAAGAAGCACATTCATACAAGTACATCTCTTCAACAATGTTCATAGCAGCACTATTTTTAATAGCCAAAACCTGGAAGCAACCTAGGTGCCCCTCAACTGAAAACTGCATAGAGAAAATGTTGTACATTTGCACACTGGAGAACTATTCAGTGGGACAAACAATGGAATATTGAAATTTCCCAAAAAATTGATGGAACTAGAAGAAACATTTCTGAGCAAGGTAACCCAATCGCAAAAAGAGAAACATGGTATGTACTCACACATATGCAGATTTTAGACATAGAGTAAGGGTTACCAGCCTAGAAACCACACTGCCAGAGAAGCTAGTAAACAAGGAGGACTCTAAGAGAGACATACATGCTAGCCTGGAGAAGGGTAAAGCATTACGACCCCCTTAGCTAATTTGGAGCCTATAACGAGGGGGGAGGGAGCTAGGAGATTGAAAAGGGGAGAAGAGGAAGGATGCAGAGGACATGAGGGAGCTGAAAGTTTGTGTCAGGTGGAGAATAGAAGATAACAAGAATGGAGACACCATAATAGAGGGAGACATTTTAGGTTTAAATAGAAACCAGGCATTAAGGAAATGTCTGGAGATCTACAAAGATGACACTAGCTAACAATCTAAGCAACAGAGGAGAGGCTACCTTAAATGTCCTCTCCTGAAAATGAGATTCATGACTGAATTTAATGCCACCCAATAGCCCACATCCAGCAGCTGGTGGAAGTAGAAGCAGACACCCACAACTAATCACTGAAGTGTACTATAATCCTGATGCAGAGAAGGATGAGTGAAGAGCAAATGAGTCCAGATCAGACTGGTGAAACCCACAGAAATTGCTGACATCAACATTGGGGAACTCTTGCTCCCTAGATTGATAGCTAGGATATCAGCATGTGACTGATCTAGAACCCAGGAATATTGGTTTCAGTGAGGAAACCTCATAAATCTACTACTACCTCCTGTAGTAGTCCAGTACTTATCCCTAGCATAGGTGTGGACTTTGGGAGCCCATTCCACATACAGGAATGCTACCTGAGCCAAGATAGATACATGGGTCTGGGCCTAGCCCCTATCCTTAAAAATATTGTGGACTCTGGTGACACACTATGGATGGCCTCACCCTCCCTGGGAAGCAGAAAGGATATGTGATATATACGTTTTTTAGTTGGGGGTGGTAGGGGAGGATGGGAGGGAGAAGGGAACTGGGATTGTCATGTAAAACAAACTTGTTTCTAATTCAAATTATAAAAAGTCTGAGAAAAAAAAGAAAGAGGAATAACATTAAGTCTGTTGAAAAGCCATGGGGTAATATATGGTTTTATAGGCCTACTTTAAGATACGTAGAATATGTGTGTTTAAAAATAAACTTAACTCTCTGATGTTGGCAACAAAAGAAAAATACACACAACTTTAGGGTCTCCACATCTTCTTTTCTCATCTCTATTTCTCTTCTTACCTCTGTCCAGAAATATCCCTTCTGTACTTCTCTTGTTGTCTTCCTTCCAAATTTCACTCTACATTTTCCTAGTGTTTCCCTTCTCCGGTGTCTTTATTTTTTCCTAATGTTTTATATACACCAGGAAATTATTTCAAGCAATATAAAAATTACAATGTGGTTATATACTATTTTAAGTCAATACAAGTAAAATAAATGTTTTCCATTTCCCTCACATGATTAAATATTGTAAATATTATAGGTGAAAGCCAAATCATTCCCATTTTACAGAGAGGGATATTCTTTCAGCCTAGACACGTGGGCGAGGGCCTAGGCCCTATCCCAAAAGATATGACAGACTTTGAAGATCCCCCATGGATTTCCTCCCCTCTCTGTGGAGCGGAAGGGATGGATAGGGTTTCGGTGTGGGACACTGGAGGAAGGGAGGGATAGGGAACTAGAATTGACATGTAAAACAAGCTTCTTTCTAATTTAAATAAACAAAGAAAAAAAAACATCATCCGAAGAACCTACATACTTCTATATCACGTCCAAGCTACTTGATATAAATTAAGTGAGTATAAGCAAATAAAGTATTTTTCCCATTTGGGTATTTTTTTCTGGCAGGTTGCATTTTTCACTTAAAGCAAGGATCACTTTGTTATTTATCTCAAAGGGATAATCTTCTAAAAATTCTTAAAATAATCACATTCTAAACATGTATATATGAAAACCAATCAGTAAGCTCTTATTTCAATCTTCAGGGTTCATACACATACATCAACAGTTTTGTTTTTCAGAAAGCTGAGGGCAGACATGGGTACAAGGAATTAATAATCATCCTTAAGCATCAATGCAACCTAGAAGGAAGGTACATCAGCCAGCAATTAGCCAGGCCACCATTGTTCCTGCTACTTGACCTCAGTGAGTTCCTTGATAAACAATTAAAGTCTCTACAAATTTTACATGGTTCTCCAATGTTTTCTACTTCAAATGCATTAATAAAAACACTTTAGCTAACATTAAGTTATTATTTAAAGCTATTAATTAGCTACGATGAACACTGACACATATGAAAACATCTTTCAATGCTCGGATTAAAAAACTTGAGATATCTTCGATCCTCGGACTCAATTCTTTTTCTGAATCGTTTTTCTTAATCAAACCTAAGCCACAGTCTACAGGGTTCCTCAATAGAAACAAATATGCACTAGCTGTGTGACACTTTCTTATTCTTAATTTCTATCATCATCAAGCCAGGGTCATAGGCAACACCCTATCCTATTTTTACTCATGTTTATTTTCCCACTAAACCAACCTCTATCATAATCTCATAGTGTAACTATTAATAACCCACATTTATCAAAATTCTACTAAAGCTAACAATATTTTTGTACAAATTTATTGTTTTGGTTGAACAGTAAACCTAAAGATAATATCATATTCCTAATTATTCACAGGTAAAAATGCCTAGTAGTACAGGTTATTTCCACGAAATAATCAAGCTACATTAAAAGCATTGGGGATCACTCATTCAGTAACACCATGCAAGATACTAGAGAAAAATGGCAAACACAAGCTTTCTTAGTATTCAAGCACCTATACTGACTTGTCTTTGGTGTTGGGACAGAACACGTCATCAGTTGCAGCCCCTAAGAGCATCACCTCCACATATTTACAGTGGTCCCTTTTAAATGGTCCTGCCAACCTCTCACCCTCCTTTTGCTCTCTGTCTGTTTGTTTCCCGCCTCCCTGTTTCCTTTCTCCTATTGCTCCTGTCCATGGAGGCTCATCCCCCCCCCTTTCCTGTCCCATTTTCATGAGACCTTTCCATAACAAAATGTTCTCTGCATGAATTCTATCACCTGTCAATGATTTTCTTAACTTTCAACAAACATGCAAAGACATAGCATTATCAATGGACATTCTGGAGCCAATTCCTTTGGTCCTTATTTAACTGAGATTCATCCATCAGTTCCCAGGCTGGTGAGCTGAGTTTTGGAATTCAATTGTCAACTGATACTCCTCTAATATGGCCACCTGACGCAAGCAACCTGCTTAGAAGACCAGTTCGGTGGCGGGTTCCAAACTCCAAACACCCAGAGGCAGCCCAGCCCCCATCTGCTGGTCCAGGTAGTCTAGGAACTGTTACCGGTTCCAATTTGTTGTCACTGCTCACAGTCACCTGACCCCAGTGAAATGTGTACCAGACAAGTTTGACGGGTTCTGAACTCCTAACACCCAGGGGCAGCCCACCCTATCTGCCGGCCCAAGACCTTGCTCGCCCAAACACTGCCAACACCCGTGGAACAGTGACAGCTCCATTTATGAGAAGAGGACTGACATCAGAGTAATGGATATGATTGCATCTACCAGAAGAGGACCTTGGTACCACACCCATCAGGAGAACAAGAAACTCTTGCTACACTCACCAGAAGAAAGGATGAGAAGGGGACAATGTAAAAACACAACCAACAAAAGAAAACCGGAGACTAGGAACCATACACCAGTAAGACCTGAACATCACAATGCAGATGAAACAGAAGAGACTGTCCTTAAAAACATCTTCAGGAAAATGATAAAGGATCTCAAAGAGGACATGAGAAAATCCCTTAAAGAAATGGAAGAAAAAACTAACCAAAAAATACAAGATATCAATCTTAAAGTCAATCAATATCAATCTCTCAAGGAAACAGTTCAAGACCCTAAATCTGAAATAGAGACAATAAAGAAAGCACAGTCTGAGGGAATGCTGGAAATAGAAAAGCTGGGTAAACAATCAGGAACTACAGATGTAAGCATAACCAACAGAATACAAGAGATGGAAGAGGGAAACTCAGGGGTTGAAGACACACTAGCAGAAATAGATTCATCAACCAAAAAAGACTTAAGTCCAACAAATCCCTATCACAAAATATCCAGGAAATATGGGATACTGTGAAAAGACCAAACCTAAAAATAATAGGTATAGAAGAAGGTGAAGAAACCCAACTCAAAGGTGCAGAAAGCATATTCAACAAAATCATACAAGAAAACTTTCACAACCTAAAGAAAGACATACCAATGAAAATACAAGAAGCCTACAGAACACCAAATAGACTGAACCAAAAAAAAAGGTCACCTCGCCACATAATAATCAAAACACCAAACATACACAACAAAGAGAAAATATTAAGAGCAGCAAAGGGAAAAGGTCAAGTAACATATAAAGACAAACCTATCAGAATAACACCTGACTTTTCCTTTGAAACTCTGAAAGCCAGAAGGTCCTGGATAGATATTCTACCTACACCAAGAGACCATGGATGCCAGTCCAGACTACTATATCCAGCAAAGCTTTCAATCATTATAGATGGAAAAAGAAGATATTCCATGAGAAAATAAGATTCAAATAATGCATATCCACCAATCTAGTCCTACACAAAGTATTGGAAAGAAAACTCCAACCCAGGGAAGGTAACTACAACCAGAAAAACATAGGCAATAGGTAATCCCAAATTACCAACAACCAAAAGGAATAAGGGACAGAATCTCACACATAATCTCACCACCATCACCATATCAAAAAGAAACAATAATGAGCAATAATCAATGGTCATTAGTATCCATCAATATTAATGGTCTCAATTACCCTATAAAAAGACACAGATTAGCAGAATGGATAAGAAGAAAGAATCCTTCCTTCTGCTGAATACAAGAAACTCACCTCAACCACAAAGACAGATTGGACCTATGAATTAAAGGTTGGGGAAAGATCTTCCAATCAAATGGCCCAAAGAAATAAGCAGTAGTAACAATCCTAATATCCAATAAATTGGACTTTAAATTAAATCAGTCAAAAGAGATGAAGAAGGTCACTTTCTACTCATCACAGGAGAAATCCAACAGGATGAAGGCTCAATTCTGAACATTTATGCGCCAAACACAAAGGCATCCACATTTGTAAAAGAAATATTACTAAAACTCAAATCACACATAAAACCCGCACAAACATATAGTGGGAGATTTCAGCACCCCACTCTCAACACTGGACAGAAACTTATTAAAGAAACAAATGATCTACTAGAAGTTATGGCACAATTAGACTTGACAGATATCTATAGAATATTCCACTCAAAAAGTAAACAATTTACCTTCTTCTCTGCACGACATGGAACCTTCTCTAAACCCCACCACATTCTTGGCAACATAGCAAACCTCAATAGGTACAAAAAACTTGAAATAAAGCCCTGTGTCTTATCAGACCACCATGATTTGAAATTAGAATTAAAAGACAACACGAACTACAGAAAACCTACAAACTCATGGAAATTAAGTAAAACCAATTACATAATTCATGGGTCCAGGAAGTAATAAAAGAAAATTAAAGTTTTCCTAGAATTCAATGAGAATGCAGATACAACATACCCAAACCTATGGGATACTTTGAAGGCAGTGCTAAGAGGAAAGTTCAAAGTGCTAAATGCCCACATGAAGAAGCAGGAGAATAATGACACTAGAGAATTAACAGCACGGCTTTAGAAAACAAAGAAGACAATCCACCCTGGAGGAGCTGATGCCAGGAAATAATCAAATTGGGGGCTGAAATCAATAAATGGAAACTAGGAGAAGAATACAAAGAATCAACATAACAAAAAGTTGTTTCTTCGAGAAAATCAACAATATAGACAAACCTTTATCCAAACTTACCAAACAACAAAGAGTGAACATGCAAATTAATAAAATCAGGAATGAAAAGGGGGACATAACAGAAACATCAGGTCATAGTTTAAAAACCTATATTCCTCAAAATTTGAAAATCTAAAGTAAATGTACAATTTTCAGTAGAGATTTCACTTACCAAAATTAAATCAAGAACATGTGATCAATTTAAATAGGCCTATAAATCCTAATGAAATTGAAGCATGCATTAGAAGTCTCCCAAACAAAAAAAGCCCAGGGCCAGATGGCTTCAGTGCAGAATTCCACCAGAAATTCAAAGTACAGCTAACACCAATTCGCCTCAAATAATCCACACAATACAAGCAGAAGGGCCATTATCATGAGGCCACGATAATCTTGATGCCCAAGCCACAAAAAGACACAACTAAGAAAGAGAACTACAGACCAATAACCCTTATGAATATTCATGCAAAAATTCTCAATAAAATATTGGCAAATCGAATCCAAGAACACATCGGAGAAATCATCCATCCCAATCAAATAGGCTTCATCCAAGGAATGCAAGGATGGTTCAACATAAAAAAATCCAACAATGTAATCGACCATATAAACAGACTGAGGAAAAAAATCACATGATCATCTCACTAGATGCTGAAAAAGCCTTTGACAAAATCCAACACCACTTCATGATAAAGGTCCTAGAGAAACCAGGGATAACAAGAACATAACTCAACATGATAAAAGCAATATACAGCAAGCCAATAGCCAACATCAAATTAAATGGTGAGAAACTCAATGCAATTCCTCTAAAATCAGGAGCAAGGCAAGGCTGCCACTCTCTCCATAACTCTTCAATATTGTCCTTGAAGTTCTAGCTAGAGCAACAAGACAACAAAAGGAGATTAAAAGAATACAAATCAGAAAGGAAGAAGTCAAACTCTCACTATTTGCAGATGATATGATAGTCTATATGAGTGACCCCAAAAACTCAACAATGGAACTCCTACAGCTGATAAACACCTTCAGCAAAGTGCCAGGATACAAAATTAACTGAAAAAATTCTATAGCCCTACCATATACAGATGACACATTGGTGGAGAAAGAAATCAGAGAGGCATCACCCTTTACAATTGCCACAAACATAAAATACCTTGGAGCAACACTAACCAAAAAAGTGAAAGACTTGTACCATAAGAATTTTGGGTCACTAAAGAAAGAAATTTAAGAAGATACCCGAAAATGGAAAGATCTACCATGCTCTTCAATAGGCACAATCAACATTGTAAAAATAGCAATCTTACCAAAAGCAATCTACAGATTCAATACAATCCCCATCAAAATCTCAACACAATTCTTCACAAAAAAACTTGAAATAAGAATTTTCAACTTCATATGGAGAAACAAAAACCCAGGATAGCCAAAACTACCCTGTACAATAGAGGAAATCCTGGAGGCATCACCATCCCTAACTTTAAGCTCTATTACAGAGCTATAGTCATGAAAACAGCTTGGTATTGCCACAAAAATAGACAGGTAGACCAATGGAATAGAATTGCAAACCCTGATATTAACCCACACACCTTTGAATACCTGATTTTGACAAACAATCCAAATATATACGCTGGAACAAAGAGATCATCTTCAACAAATGGGGCTGGCATAACTGGATGCAAACATGTAGAAGGACTACAGATAGCCCCAAGCCTTTCACCCTGCACAAAACTTAAGTCAAAATGGGTCAAAGACCTCAAAATAAATCCAGCGACACTAAACCTACTAGAAGATAAAGTGCGAAATACCCTTGAATTAATCAGTAGTGGAGACCTCTTCCTTAACATAACACCAGTAGCACAACACTGAGATCAACAATTAATAAATGGGACCTCCTGAAACTGAGTAGCTTCTGTAAGTCAAAGGACGTAGTTATCAAGACAAAACAACAGCCCACAGACTGGGAAAATTTATTCACCAACCCCACATCTGATGGAGGGCTGATCTCCAAAATATACAAAGAAATTATGAAGCTATTCTCCAAAACACCAAACAATCCATTTTAAAAATCAGGTACAGAAGTAAATAGACAATTCGCCATAGAGGAATCTAAAATGGCCGAAAGACACATGAGAAAGTGTTCAAAATCCTTAGTCAGCAGGGAAATGGAAATCAAAACAACTTTGAGATACCATCTTACTCCTGTCAGGAGGCTAAAATCAAAAAATACCAAAGACAGTTTATGCTGGATAGGATTCGGAGAAAGAGGAACACTACACTACTGCTGGTGGGAGTGCCAACTTGTACAGCCACTGTGGCAATCAGTATGGCTACGCCTCAAGAAAATGGGAATGAGTATACCACAAGATCCAGCAATCCCACTCCTAGGCATATACCCAAAAGAATTACATTCACATAACAAGGACATATGTTCAATCATGTTCATAGCAGCATTATGTGTAATAGCCAGAAACTGGAAGCAGCCTTGATGCCCCTCACCTGAATAATGGATAGAGAAATTGTGGTACATTTATACAATGGAGTACTCCTCAGCACAAAAAAAGAATGGAATCTTGAAATTTGCAGGAAAATGGATGGAACTCAAAGAAACCATCCTGAGCGATTATATATATATATATATATATATATATATATATATATATATAATTGAAACTCAAATATGTGATGAATCCATGAATCCAAGGTGTTTCAATGAGTGCTCACCTGTTCATGCAAATTTGATTTCATCTTTAGTAAGTAGTAAAGTTATACGCTTGCCAAAAAAAGAATAAAAAGTGACACACAGGAAGACAAATGACACAAAATTTCAATTTCATGTGTAACCTAGAAATGATGAACTAATGGAAACAGAGAGTAGAATTGTGGCTATTAGACTTCAATGTGGGTCTTTTAACAATGGGGAAATGATTGGTTTAATGACATAAAACTGCAGTTAGACAAGAGGCATGGACTCTGTGATGCCTTGTGGTGTACTGAGAGGTGTGATAAATATGGCTGATAACAATATGCTATAGTTTAAATGTTGTGAGATAGTATATTTTAAGTGTTCTCAAAACAAAAATGATGAATATGTGTGATATAACATGTTATTTGGTTTAATTTAGCCATGCCATCGTGAACATAATGTATTATGTACCATAATTGTGCATGACTTTATTTATGAGCTAAATAAATGAATGGAGAAATAAAGATTATTTTATTTTTGTAAATTTTATTTTAAATACAATCAATCTTATTTTACATATCCATCCTTGTTCCCATGCCCTACTATACTCCCATGCATCCTACTGAAACCCCCATCGCAGCACCCATTCACTCCCCAGGGAGGGTGTGTCCTTCCATGAGGGGTCATCAAATCTCTCAAGTCATGTGGGCCAAGGCCTAGGTACTACCGTGTATATCTAAACTAAGAGAGTATCCCTGTTTGGGAAATGGGCCTCTGAAGTCTGTGTGAGTGCTAGGGATACTTCCTGTTACCACTACAAGAGGCCCGACAGACTCCCTAGTCCTCCTAACTGACACCCACATTCAGGGATCCTTGATAGTACCTATGCTGGTTCCCCAGATGTCTGACTGGGATTCATGTGCTCTCAGTTGCTCAGGTCAGCTGTTTCTGTGGGTTTGCCCATCATGGACTTCACCACTTTGCTCATCACTCCTCCCTCTCTACAACTGGATACTAGGAGTCTGGCTCAGTGTTTAGCTGTGGTTCTCTGCTTCTGCTTCCATCAGCTGCTTGATGAAGGCTCTAGGATGTCAAACAATGTAGACATCAATCTCACTATTTGGGAAGGTCATTTAAGGTAGCCTCTCCACTATTGCTTATGTTCTTAGTTGGGGTCAACCTTGTAGATCTCTGGACATTTCCCTACTGCCAGATTTCCCTTTAAACCTATAATTGCTTCCTCTATTAAGGCATCATTTTCCTTCCTTTCTTTCTCTGTTCTTACTGCAAATCTTTCTACCTATCAATCACCCATCCTCTTTTTATAACTACCTCCCCACTCCCATTTTCTCCCAATTGACTCAAGAGGACGTTTCCCTTTCTTCTTCTCTTTGGAACCATATATGTCTCTCTTAGCATCCTCCTTGTTTCCTAGGTTTTCTGGTGGTGTGGACTGTAGTATGGTTAACATTTGCTCTATGTCTAACAGCCTTTTATGAGAGAGCACATACCATTTTTGTCTTTCAGTGTCTTGGTTATCACACTAGATGACATCTTTAGTTCCATCCACTTGGCTGCAGATTTCATGATGTCTTCTTTTGATGGAAGTTATCCTTCTATATATTTTTTATCTTAGGGTTAATGCATAAAACACTCTATGGTCAATGAGGCAGGAAGATAGGAAGGACTAGGAGACATGGAAAATTCAGAGAAAATTAGGCAGATGGAGCCCACCATAAACTGACATTAAAGACCTGGAAGAAAGGACACATCAGTCATTCTCTGGTAAGATAAGACCATGTGGAAATGCTTAGATTAATAGAAATAGATTAATAATTGAGACAGAGCTAACAGTTTTGACATAATTATAGCATCAGAGTGTGTGTTTGGGGGGCTGAGAAAGGCAGCAGTACATAGGTTGTACAAGAAAATTCAGTAACAATCATTTTTCCCCACAGAGTAGTACTACATTGTGAAAATGTGCCACATTTTCTTTATTCTTTATTCAGTTGGGTGGCATCTGTGTTGGTTCCAGGTTCTGGTTATTACAAATAAAGTTGCTATGAACATAGCTGAACCAATTGCTTTGTGGTAGAAATGTGTATACTTTGGGTATATGCCTAAGAGTGGAATGGATGGATATTGAGAGTTAATGATTGCCATTTTCTTGAGAAAATGCCATACTGGTTTCCAAAGTGTCTGTACAAGTTTGCACTGCCACCATCAATGGAGGGGTGCTCCCCTGTTTACACATCCTCTGCAGCATAAACTTCCATTGGTGTATTTGATTTTAGTCATTCTGACAGGTACAAGATGATATCTCAGAGTTTTTTGACCTGCATTTTCCTGATGGCTAAGGTTGATGAACACTTTCTTAACTGTCTTTTAACCATTTTAGATTCCTCTATTGAGAATTCTCTAGTTAGTTCTGTACCCCACTTGATTATTTTGTGTTGTGATGACCAGCTTCTTGAGTACTTTGTATATTTTGGAAATCAGCCCTCTTTAAGAAGTGGGGTTGTTGAATATATTTTCCTGTTCTGCGGTCTGCCATTTTGTCATGTTGACTAAGTCTTTTGCCTTATAGAAGCTTCTCATTTTCAGGAGGTACCATTTATTAATTGTCAATTTCAGTGTCTGTGCTCCTGGTGTTATGTTTATGAATCACTCTCCCGTATCAATTTATTCAAGGGTACCTACCACTTTATTTTATAATAGTGTGGTTGAATTTATGTTGATGTTTTTGATACATTCAGACTTAAGTCCAATATTCTACATGTCCATATCCAGTTATAACAGCACCATCTGTTGAAGACGTTTTCGTTTTTCCATTGTAAAACTTTAGTTTCTTTGTCTCAAATCAGGTGTTCATGGGTATGTGGGTAATATCAGGGCCTTCAATTAAATTCAATTGGTCTACTTGTCTATTTCCCTTCCAATACCAACCGTTTTCTTTACCATAGCTTTATAATTAAGCTTGAAGTCAGGGATGGTGTTGCCGCCAGAAGTTCCTTTATTGTAAAGGCTTGTTTTGCCTATCCTGCGTCTTTTGTTTTTCCATATAAATTTGATTATTATTCTTTCAAGGTTTGTGAAGAATTGTGCTGTGATTTTGATGAGCAGTGCAATGAACATGTAGACTGCTTTTGTCAAGGTTAGCCATGGGCTTTTTTTTGGATGGGAAATTTTTGGTGAGTGCTTCCTTTCCGTTAAAGGTTATAGGTCTATTAACATTGCTTATCTGTTGCTGATTTAAATTTTCTAGGTGATACCTATCCAGAAAATTGTCCATTTCCCATAATTTTCCAATTTTGTGGATTACAGACTTTTAAACTATGACCTCATAATCCTCTGGGTTTTCAAATTGTTAACTGGATGTTTTTTCAAATAGATTTTATTTGGTTTATATTTTAAGGCAGGATTAGTCTCTGTAGCCATGACTCTCCTGGGGCTCATTCTGTAGTTCAGGCTGGCTCCCATGTCAAAAAGATCAGCTTGCTTCTGACTGCAAAATAGTGGGATTAATGACTTGTTCCAAAATATACCAAGAAAGACAGATTTTTATATAAAACATAAAATTGTTCCTCCTCCCTGGCCCTCATCATTTTCAACCAAACAACTCCACATACTTCATTCCTTTCAATATGAGAATTCATTTTGAGCAATCAAGTAAAATAATTTTTTGTCATTTATATCTCAGCCCTTTATACTGAAGTGACTTGCTCCTCAGATTGTCCTTGAAGGAGATGTCTTCACATATGCACCCTAAACCAAGTTCAAGCTGATTGCAGATAACATAAAGTGGTTTACCAATTTTATATGATTACTTTCTTGTGATTTTTCTAACCTTAAATTTCTTAAAAACCCAAAATTTTACCTGTCATCTTACTATCTGTGTATGCATATCCATTACTACTCTCAATTTGCTACATTTGGGTGATTTTATCATTCTTTAATCTTTGTGTAATTACCACTATGGTACAATTTTTGAAGACATGAGAATGATCCCTTAAGTCTCGAAGTGTGTCCCAATGTTAATCAATCACATAATGAGCAGTTAAGAGGATAAGCAACTCTTTCTTTAATGGAATACATGCTTAAAATATGGTTTTTGTTTTGTGTGTTCTATTTTACTGTGAATCCTAAATAGGAGAACAGTCACAAATGATTTGCAAGGGGTAAGAATCTAAGAGGATTTGGAAGAAGAAAAAGCAAACAATTGAAATATATTGTGTGAAAACAAGAAAAATACAAAATACAAATTTCAAAAGTTTGCATTATTAAACATAATTTTATAAAATACACTTTTGCTTAGTCTGGAAGTTGGGAAGAGGCTCACAAAGTTGAATTTGGCTTCTTTCTATGTTTTCCATTATAAGTCAGGATTGACATTTATCTTAGCATATTTCCTTGTGAGTGACCTAGATATGCTTGTTTATAGACTTCTGCCTTTAACCCTGACAAACTTATTGACTTAGCATTTTATTTGCCTGTCAAGTCACTATGATCTCCAAGTGCTGAACATACTCATAAAAATAGATGAGCCTCTTATGGACTATACAAAGCCACTAATTTACCAGATGATCCTAAAAATTACTTGTCACTTAATGTTTTTTAGTTAATTCTCCTGAAAACACAGTTCATCAAATGAAAAATATGGTAGTCATTAATTGTTGCTTGACTTACTTCTATTTGTATTAGTTACAAGGGTTGATCCTATATTGTCTTTTAGGCCATGATAAGTATGGAAGACATATATGACTACAAAGAAGTGTAATTTTTGATTCTCATGGCTTAGGCCATATCTGTCAACTAATGATAAACTGGCTACCATGTTTTCCCTTTGAGGATTTCAAATTTATGTAAGTAAAAAATGTTTCCATTGCTGAGTGTATTATTTTCATAGCATTGAGCGTGAACATACCACATGCCACTTCTCATATTTTAACACTGAGCATTCATTTAAAAAAATCTTCTTAAATTCTTTCATGTCCAAGGCCACATTCTCTAATTATGGGTTATGTTTTTACAAGGTATTAAGGCCCCATGAAGTTCCACAAAATATCGGGATTTTACCTTTCTTTATTATTATTTTTTAAATTATTTTATTAGATCAAGTTTGGGAATAAGCTTCTTTCACATGTAAGTCCCTTCTCCCTCTCCTACCCTCATCCCCATCCCTCCTTCCCTACCCCCAACCTAACCCCCACCCTATCCACCTACCACTCCCCAGGCAGGGTAGGGCCTTCAAAGGGGGCTCTGCCAAGTCCACCAGATATTCCTGTGATGGGCCTGGGCTCTTTCCCATTTGTCCAGGGCCAGAGTGTATACCTTCACGTGGGATGGGTTCTCAAAGTCCCTTCTTACATGCGGGAAAAATACTAATCCACTACCAGAGGCTCCCAGGAGTGCAGAGGCCTCCTTATTGACATCCATGTTCAGGGGTCTGGATGAGTCTTGTACTGGCCTCCCAGACAGCATCTGGGGTCGATGTGTTCTCCCTTCTTCAGAGCAACTGTTTCTGTGAGTTTCTCCAACCTGGTACAGACCCCTTAGATCTTCATTCCTCCCTCTCTTCAACTAAATTCCAGATTTAAGTTCAGTGTATATCTGTGGATGACTATCTTTGCTTCCATCAGCCACTGGATGAGGGCTCTAGGATGACATAAAGAGTAGTCATCAATCTCATTTTAGGGGAAGGGCTTCTAGGTTATAATCTCCATCATTATCTGGATTGTAAGATCGTGTCTTCATTGTAGGTCTCTGGAGATCTCCCTACTTCCAGATCTCTTCTAGGACCTATGGTGGCTCCAGCTAATATCGTATCTCTCGTACTGCTCTCTCTCCTCTATTATTGCCCCAACTCAATATTTCTGCTCCTCCATTTCCTCTCCTCTACTCCTCTTCTCCTGCTCTTATCGTGGCAGCTCCCTCTCCTCTACCCACATGCTCCCGATTAGCTCAGCAGTTCATGCCACTTCCCATTCCTGGGGTCCATTTATCCCTTAGAGTCCTTCATGTTTCCTAGTTTCTTTAGTGAACAGGATTATAGGCTGGTAATCCTTTGCTCTATGTCTAAAATTCATATAAGAGTGAGTACATAACATGTTTGTCTTTTTGTAACATGGTTACCACACTCAGGATGGTTTCTTCTAGTTCCATCCATTTGGCTGCGAATTTCTCGATTCTATTGCTTTTTTCTGTTGAGTTTTACTCCATTGTATAAATGTACCACATGTTCTCTATCCATTCTTCAGTTGAGTGGCATCTAGGTTGCTTCCAGGTTCTGGCTATTACAAACAATGCTGCTATGAACATGGTTGAACATATGTCCTTGTTGTATGAGCATGCATTTTTGGGTATATAACCAAGAGAGGAATGGCTAGATCTTGAGGTAGAGTGATTCCCATTTTACTGAGCAACCGCCATACTGATTTCCAGAGTGGTCTTACAAGTTCACACTCCCAACAGGAATGGAGGAGTGTTCTCTTTTTTCCACATCCACTCAAGCATTGATTGTCATTGGTATTTTTGATTTTAGCCATTCTGACAGTTGTGAGGTGGTATCTCAGAGTTGTTTTGAGTTGCATTTTTCTGATGGCCAAGGATTTTGAGCACTTTCTTAAGTGTCTTTCAGCCATTTCAGATTGCTCTGTTGAGAATTCTCTATTTAGTTCTGCACCCCACTTTTTAATTTCATTGTTTGGTGTTTTGATGGCTAGCTTTTTGGGCTTCTTATATATAAGGAAATCAGTCCTCTGTCAGATGTGGGATGGGTGAAGATCTTTTCCCATTTTGTGGGCGGTCGTTTTGCCTTACTGACTGTGTCCTTTAACTTGCAGAAGCTTCTCAGTTTCAGGAGGTTCCAATTATTAATTACAGACCTCAACTTCTGTGCTACTGGCGTAATGTTCAGGAAGCTGTCTCCTGTGCCAATTTGTTCAAGGGTAATTCCCACTTTCTCTTCTAGAAGATTCAGTGTGGCTGGATTTATGGTTAGATCTTTGATCCATTTGCACTTAAGTTTTGTGCATGGTGACAGGTATGGATCTATCTGCAATCTTCTGCATTTCCGAATCCAATTGTGCCAGCACCATTTGTTGAAGATGCTGTATTTTTTCCATTGTATAGATTCATCATCTTTGTCAAAAATAAGGTTTTCGTAGGTATGTGGGTTAATATCAGGGTTTTCAATTCGATTCCATTGGTCTATCTGTTTATTTTTTGGCAATACCAAGCTGTTTTCAGATCTATGGCTCTATAGTAGAGCTTGAAGTCAGGGATGGTGATGCCTCCAGAAGATCCTTTATTTTAAAGAGTTGTTTTGGCTATCCTGTGTTTTTCATTTTTCCATATAAAGTTGAGTATTGTTCTTTCAATGTCTGTGAAAACCTGTGTTGGGATTTTGGTGGGGATTGTGTTGAATGTGTAGATTGCTTTCAGCAGGATTGCTATTTTTACTATATTGATTCTACCTATCCAACAGCATGGGAGATATTTCCATTTTCTGGTATCTACTTTAATTTATTTCTTTAAAGTCTGAAAGTTCTTATTGTAAAAGACTTTCACTTTTTTGGTTACTGTTACCCCAAGATATTTTATGTTATTTGTGGATATTGTGAAAGTTGATGTTTCCCTGATTTCTTTCTCATTGGATTTATCATCTTTATATAGTAGGGCTACTGACTTTTTGAGTTAGTTTTGTAACCTGCTACCTTGCTGAAGGTGTTTGTTAGCTGTAGGAGTTCTCTGGTAGAGTGTTTTGGGTCACTAATGTAGACTATCATGTCATTTGTAAACAGTGAAGTTTGACTTCTTCCTTTCCAATTTGTATCCCTTTGATCCCCTTTTCTTGTCGTATTGCTCTAGCTAGAACTTCAAGTACAATATTGGGGAGATATGGAGAGAATGCACAGCATTGTCTTGTTCCTGATTTTAGAGAAAACGCTTTGAGTTACTCCCCATTTAGTTTTATGTTGGCTATTAGTTTGTTGTATATTGCGCTCATCATGTTTACATATGTTCATATTATTCCTGTTCTCTCCAAGATCTTTATAATAAAGGGATGTTGGATTTTTTTCAAAGGCTTTTTCAGCATCAAGTGAAATGATCCTGTGGTTTTTCTTTTTCAGTTTGTTTATATGGTGGATTCCATTGATGGATTTTCACATGGTGAACCATCCTTGCATCACTCGGATGAAGGCTACTTGATCATGGTGGATGATTTTTCTGATATGTTCTTGCATTCAATTCGCCAATATTTTATTGAGTATTTTAACATCAATGTGCATGAAAGATATCGGTCTGAAGTTCTCTTTCTTAGTCATATCTTTGTGTGGCTTGGGTATCAAAGTGATTTTATCCTCGTAGAAATAGTTCGACAATATCCCATCTGCTTCTATTGTCCTGTCTAGTGGTGTAAGGGTGTGTTGAAGTCTCCTACTATAAGTGTGTGTGTGTGTTTTTATGTGTGGTTTGAGCTTTAGTAATGTTTCTATTTCAAATGTGGGTGCCTTAATATTTGGGGCACTGATGTTCAGGATTGAGACTACATCTTGATGAACTTTTCCTGTGATCAGTACGAAATGCCCTTCTTAATCTCTTTCGATTGACTTTAGTTTGAAGTCTAATTTGTTAGATTTTAGGATTGTTACACTAGCTTGTTCCTTGGGCACATCTGATTTGAAAAACATTTCCCATCCTTTTACTCTGGGGTAACACCTGTCTTTGAAGTTGAGGTGTGTTTCTTATAAACAACAGAAGGATAGATTCTGTCTTTGTATCCTTTCTGTAGCCTATATCTTTTTATATGTAAGTTATGATCATTGACATTTAAGGATATTAATGTCCATTGTTTGTTGGTTCTTGTTTGTTTTGGATTTATTGTTGGTGGTATCTTTGTGCGGATTTTGCCCTCCTGTTTCTTTTTGTGTTTGGTAAAATTAGATTATCTATTGCGTGTGTTTTGGTGAATGTAGTTAGGTCGTTGGGTTGGATTTTTCCTTCCAGAACCTTATGTAGTGCTGGATTTGTGGATAGGTATTGTTTAAATCTGTTTTTCTCATGGAATATCTTGTTTTCTCCATCTATAGTGATTGAAACTTTTGCTGTGTACAGTAGTCTGGGTTGACATCCATGCTCCCTTAGTGATTGTGAATCACACACGAGTTCTCAATGGAAACTCTGAAAGCCAGAAGGTCTTGGGTAGATACCCTACAAGCCTACCCAAGACCTACTGGCTTTCAGAGTTTCCATTGAGAAGTCGTGTGTAATTCTGATTAGTTTACCTTTATATGTTTCTTGGACTTTTTCCTTTGCTGCTCTTAATATTTTCTCTTTATTCTGTAGATTTGGTGTTTTTATTATTTGTCAGGGGGACTTCTTTTTGTGGTCCAGTCTGTTTGGTGTTCTGTAAGCTTCTTGTACTTTCATAAGCATATCCTTCTGTAGGTTGGGGAAGTATTCTTCTATGATTTTGTTGAATATGTTTTTTGTCCTTTGAGCAGTGTTTCTTCACCTTCTTCTATACCTAATATTCTTATGTTTGGACTTTTCATGGTGTGTTAGGAGCCTTTACAAGCTGCTGCATATGTAATGAGCCATTTCTAGCTGTGAGCATGCGCACTAGGTAACTTTGTAACTTTCCAGCCCTTAGTCTCTGTCCCTCCCGTGACGTTATATGGTTTGATCAGCTTACGTCATATGGTCCGACGGGCTTCACCCAGTCAAAAAGTAACAGTCTGAGGCGACGTTTGCCAGCCTATATAAGGAGGGGTTTTGGGGTGTTCAGAGTCTCCGCTCTGTAAGCTGATGCTCTTCCTCTCAAGAGGTATTAAACCTTTACCGCAGAAGGATCCTGAGGAGTGTCCCCGTGTAGTTTTTGCTGGCCAGGCGGTTAGCACGGGACATCTGGTGCCGAAACCCGGGAAATTGACCTCATCATCATCAGCACCATCGGAGACCCCTTGGCAACAAGGAGGATTCAGAACTGCAGGGAGGTAGGATTCAGAGAGGCATGTCTTTTCTGGACTTTGGTTTGGGATTGTTGTCATCTTGGGAGCGTAGTGTAGAGGCTTTTGTACTTTTCCTCGGAGCCATCTTGATCTTTTTCACTGTTGTAGCAATCTTGAAGCAGTCCAGAATTACATGTCAGAAACCGAACGTAGTGAGAGGTGGGGCGCGCCCGGTTATAAAAAAGGAAAAAGGACCTCCCGGGGTGTCTAATGACAAGGGAGTTTGTACAAAAAACAAAACGGCAACAAAAAGGAAAAAGGACCTCCCGGGGTGTCTAATGACAAGGGAGTGTGTAATTTGTTAGATGATTCTGTAAATGAGCTTGAAGCTTTAAATCTTGATAGCTTTGATGACTCTGAAAGCTCAGGAGATGAAGTCTTAGATATTGGGGAAACAGCTCAGGTAGGTGAAAAAGAAAGATACTATCTGAAAGACCATATACAAAGTAGCAAAAAACCTCAAAGACGGCAGCTTCAAACAGCTCTCTCACAGGTTACTCCCTGTGAGAAGGTAAAAAGAAAGCTGCGCCTTACTTTTCCTGTCTTTGAGGGCAGAAAAAAAAGAAAAAAGAAAAAAACCTTACTTTAGATGTGGAACAATTGGCTTTGGGGCACATAGAACCTCCCCTTGGAATATTAATGAGCAAATGTCTTCCCTTGGTGCAGTGCAACAAGGTCTTCCCGTGCTTTCTGCATTACCCAAAAATGCCCTCCATTTAGTGGAAGAAGCCATTAAAGAAGCACAACTATACCGCATTGATTTATTTCAGCCTTTCTCCCTTTGTGTATTTAAAACAAAAAGATTGCCCACTGCAGTATTGTGGCAAAATGGGCCCTTGTTATGGATCCACCCACATGCCTCTCCTCAGAAGATCATGGACTGGTACCCTGCTGCCATAGCTCAACTTGCCCTTAAGGGCCTGAAGGCTGCTGTCAGCCATTTTGTCAGACATCCTGTGGCCTTAATTGTTCCCTATAACTCTCTTCTAGTGCAGACTTTGGCCACCACCTCTGATGATTGGGCCATATTATTCACCACCTTTTAGGGAAAAATTGATAATCATTACCCTAGACACCCTTTGTTACACTTTGCTGCATCTCATCCTATTGTGTTTCCCCGAATCACCTCTCCTACTCCATTAAAAGACGGGTTGGTGGTATACACAGATGGCTCGAAGACTGGCCTTGGAGCCTATGTTGTGGGTACCCAGGTGTTCTCACGGCAATATGCTGAGACTTCCCCTCAGGTGGTAGAATGCTTGGTGGTATTAGATGTTCTTCAAAAATTCCCAGGTCCTCTTAACATTGTTTCTGACTCCTCCTATGTGGTCAATGCTGTAAATTTACTGGAGACAGCTGGAGTCATTAGATCCACTAGCAGAGTGGCATCTCTATTCCAAAAATTACAAGATTGTTTGTTAACCAGACAGGCGCCCATGTATATTACACATATTAGGGCTCATTCAGGACTTCCTGGCCCAATGAGCCAAGGAAATGATTTGGCAGATAAAGCCACAAGGCTGACTGCGGCAGTTTTTGTCACCCCGCTGCAAGCCGCTAAGGCGTTCCATGACAACTTTCATGTTACTTCTGAGACCCTACGCAAGCACTTCTCTCTTACTAGGAAAGAGGCACGTGATATTGTTACTCAATGTCACAATTGTTGTCAGGTTCTCCCTGTCCATCATACTGGAGTAAATCCAAGAGGGATTTTACCATTACAAGTATGGCAGATGGATGTCACTCATGTTTCTTTCTTTGGGAAACTCCAGTATGTGCATGTATCAATAGACACCTGCTCCGGTGTTCTCCATGCCACACCACTCACTGGAGAAAAGACCTCCCATGTAATTCAACACTGTCTTGAGGCATGGAGTGCCTGAGGAAAGCCTAAATACTTAAAAACTGACAATGGACCTGGTTATATTTCTCAGAAATTTAAACAATTTTGTGCACAAATGCAAGTCACATGTATTATGGGCTTGCCATATAACCCTCAAGGGCAAGGCATCATTGAGCGCGCACATCGCACACTCAAATCATACTTAATTAAACAAAGAGGGGGTATAATAAAGGATTTGCCCCCCATACCACAAGTTGCCATAACAGTGGCACTCTTCACCATAAATTTTTTAAACTCAGATGAGCATGATCAGACCGCAGCAGAGCGACATTGCTTAGACCCATATCGACCTAAAGAATTGGTGAAATGGAAAGATGTGTTAACCAATGAATGGAAAGGCCCGGATTCTATTTTAATAAGATCCAGGGGAGCTGTTTGTGTTTTCCCACAGAATGAAGAAAATCCTTTCTGGGTCCCTGAAAGACTTACCAGGACAGTCAGGGAGCAGAAGGATGCAGCAGACCAGAAACATGAAAGGGGGGAGCAAGCTGCTCCTCCTGATGTTACTGATGATGATCAAGACCCCAGATGTCCAGGGGAACTACGTTGGGGAATCACGTCAACGTTCCCACTTCCGATCCTGGTGATGTATAATGCACAGGTTTTTCCCTGATTCTTTGCCACCAATAAAGAGCTTGGCTTAGCTTTTCTACCTGAGGATGAACAGAGCTTTGTGAAAATAGGAGTATTTCCCTTAAGGGAAGTCTCTGTTTCTCAGTAGCTGACCAAGGCCTATGTGTCAATAACAATTGGACCTTTGAATTTGAGCAGAGGCTGTGAGCAGAAGCTCCCTGGCCTATGTGTTACCTCCATCCAATATGAGAATTTTACCAAAGCAGCTAATTTGTCTGAAAGCCTTTTTCGGTTTATGTTGCAGAATTGAACCTTTGAATTTGAGCAGACGCTGCGTGAATTGAGAGCCGCTATCGATCTGTCACTGACAGAGGGACTGTCGTCATGGGTCACCTCAGCTGTTTCCTACTTCTAAGAATGGGTGGGGGTGGGAATGTCTGGCACAGCCGTTTGCTGCGGATTGGAGTTGCTTCTCTGGCTGGTCTGTAGGCTCAGGGCTCAAACTAAGATCACTCAAGCGCTTGTAGCCTTGGAACAAGGGGCTTCCACTAAAATTTGGTTAACAATGTTTAAGCAATAGGCCGCCGGTCAGACAGCTCTTGCACACCCGGAGCCTAGGCTCATTGCACAGGGTAGAGTGTCTGGCTTGAGCAGCCAATGAGGGATGTCGAGCAAAGCATTGCACAGAGAGTTGCCTAATATGCAGGCTTCTCTGGGAGGCATGTTGTCCTGCATAAGGGTTGCCTGCCCCAGTTTCCCTTTCCCAGAAAAACGGTGGAGGACAGGTCGAGAGTGCTTCGGGTCAAGCTAACAGCCTAGGGGCGACTCTCGTACACAGTCTTATTGTATGATTTGGGAGGTACAACCTCTGCCTCTATCCCTCAATGTATGGGTGACCTACTTGCTTGTAAAAATATGAAGCCTTATCATTAATTAATAAAAAGGGGGGATATGTTAGGAGCTGTTACAAGCTGGTGCGTATGTAATGAGCCGTTACAAGCTGTGAGCATGCGCACTAGGTAACTCTGTAACTTTCCAGCCCTTAGTCTCTGCCCCTCCCATGACGTCATATGGTTCGATCAGCTGATGTCATATGGTCCGACGGGCTTCACCCAGTCAAAAAGTAACAGTCTGAGGCGACGGTTGCTAGCCTATATAAGGAGGAGGGGTTTTTGGGTGTTCAGAGTCTCCGCTCTGTAAGCTGATGCTCTTCCTCTCAAGAGGCATTAAAGCTTTACTGCAGAAGGATCCTGAGGAGTGTCCCCGTGTCGTTTTTGCTGGCGAGGCGGGTAGCGCGGGACAATGGTGTCCCATATTTCCTAGATATTTTGTGTTAGGGATTTGTTGGACTTGAGGTTTTCTTTGTTGATGAATGTGTATCTTCTAGCGGGTCTTCAACATCTGAGATTCTCTCTTCCATCTCTTGAATTCTTTTAGTTATACTCACATCTTTAGTTCCTGATCGTTTATCCAGCCTTTCCATTTCCAGCATCGCCTCATTCTGTGTTTTCTTTGTTTTGTCTATTTCAGCTTTCATGCTTAGAACTGTTTCAAGAGCTTCCTTCACTTGTTTGCTTCTTTTTTCTTGGGTTTCATTAGATTCTTTAAGAGATTTGTTTATTTCTTAATTTTTTTGGTTTGTCTTTTCCTCCATTTCGTGTAATTTTTTGCTTGCTTTTTCTTCTATTTCTTTAAGGGATTTTTCTTGTTTCCTCTTTAAAGGTCTCTATCATCTTGCCAAGATAATTTTTGAGGTCCATATCTTCTTCATGCTCTGTGTTGCAATTTTCAGATTTTGCTGGTGTGTTGTCACGAGATTCTGGTGGTGTCATATTGGTCTTTCTGTTGTTGAGTGCGTTCTTATTCTGTCTTCTTCCCATATCTTCTTCCAGTGGGTGCAGATGGGTTCTCTTTATCTCCTCTTGTGATCCAGTGGTGTTTGTGGGCCAGGGATTCAATGGCCACAGCTCTGGATGGTCTTGCCTCTCCTGTTAGTCTCCTCACTCTGAAGGAGTTAGGCCTCCGTAGGGGTCAGGTCAGTGGAATGAGAAGGAAGAGTAGGGTGTTTCCAGACACAGGGAGTTCCTCTCTGCCTGGGCAGGTCTACTCCAAGTTCGTGCAGGACCAGAGAGATCGGGGTGAATGGGGCTTTGGATAGGAGTTGGGTAAGAGTAGAGGGTCAGTCACCTCTTTCTGGATCAGGTCGGAGGAAAGGGAAGGAAGAGTAGGGTGTTTCAGATTCAGGGAGCACCTCTCTGCCTGTGTGTGTCTACCCCAAGCAGGTGCAGGCCTGGGGTGATCGGGGTGAATGGGGCTTTGGATGGGAGTTGGGTAAGAGTAGAGGGTCACACACCTCTTTATGGATCAGGTTGGCGAAAGGGAAGGAAGAGTGGGGTGTTTCCAGATTAAGGGAGCTCTTCCCTGCCTGGGCGTGTCTACCCCAAGCAGGCTCAGGCCCGATGTAATTGGGATAAATGGGGCTTTGGACGGTAGTTGGGTAAGACCAGAGGGTCACTCACCACGTTAAGGACCAGGTCAGCAGAAAGGGCTTTCTTTATTATTATTAAGTGTTTGCACCCCAACATTACCTTCTGTGAGTTTTGCTTCACACATTCTTTCCCATTTAAATTCTTTCTATAAAATTAGAAATAAGCATGGAGGAAATCTATTCCAGCAACTCTTTTTGCTTTATTATATTCTTACTTGGATGTGTTTTCCTTGAATGTGAAAATTGCATATGGAATCCTTGTGTTGATAAATGTATTGTTCATTATCAAACAGTCCTGCATTTACATATTTTATTCTACATATAAGTGAAAAGGAAAAATAGCAGAGTATATTTGTGGAATAAAAAATGTCTTTCATTTTCCAAAATTTAAAAATTATTTCATGAAATTTTGCTGCAATTTACATTTTAAAATCAGTGATGTGATTTGACATGACATTAACACCAGCATTTTCATTCCCTTCATGAAACAATAGAATTATCACAATTATGCCTTCAATTCCAATTGTTGGCAACAAACTCAGGACTTTGAATTTCTGAATAGGAGGCTAGCAATCAATGAAAAGATTATGATTCTTTTGTTTTCTTTTTATTTGAATTAGAAACAAGATTGTCTTACATGTGAATCCTAGTTCCCTCTCCCTCCTCTCCTTCCTTCCTCCCCTACCAGCTCCTAACTGAAACCCTAGCTATCACAAATCCTTTCTGCTCTCCAGGGAAAGTGAGTCGTTCCATCGGGGGTAATCATAGTCTATCATATACTTTGGGATAGGTCCTAGGCCCATCTCCATGAGTCTTGGCTGAGGGAATATCGCACTTTGTGGGATGGGCTCCAAAATCCACACCTATGCTAGTGATAATTACTTATCTACTATAGGATGTCCAGTAGATTTCCGAGGTCTCTTCATTCAAACCCACATTCCTGGGGTCTGGCCTAGTCTCATGCTGTAATTCCAGCTACCAGTCTGGGTACCAAGAGCTCCCTCTTGTTCAGGTCAGCTGTTTCTGTAGGTCTCACCAGCCTGGTCCAGACCCCTTTTTTCATTACTTGTCCTTCTCTGCAAGGATTCCAGTTCAGTGGTGTGATTAGCTGTGGGTGTCTGCTTCTACTTCCACTAGCTGCTGGATGAAGGCTATACACTGGCATAAAATTTCAGTCATCAGTCTCATTATCAGGGGAGGGCATTTAAGGTAGCCTCTCCTCTGTTGCTTACATTGTTAGCTGGTGTCATCTTTGTAGATCTCCAGACATTTCCCTACTGCCTGATTTTTCTGTCAACCTAAAATGTCTCCCTGTTTTATTGTATCTCCTTTCTTGTTTTCTTCTATTCTTTCCCTGACTCAAACTTTCTGCTCCCTCATGTCCTCCTCCCCCCTTCTTTTATCCCCTTCTTATTCTCCTAGCTCCCTCCCCATCCTCCTGTTCTCCCAGTTTGCTCAGGAGATCATATCTCTGTCCCCTTCTCCAGGCGACCATGTATTGCCTTAGGGTTATCCTTGTGTACTAGTTTCTCTGGCAGTGTGGATTATAGGGTGGTAATCCTTTAGTCTATGTCTAAAATCTGCATATGAGTGAATACATACCGTGTTTGTTGTTTGCTGATTGAGTTACCTCTCTCAGAATTGTTTCTTCTAGTTTCATTCATTTTCCTATAAATTTCAAGTTTCCTTTTTTTTCTGGTGACTGGTACTCCATTTTGTAAATGTACCATATTTTATCTATCCCTTCTTCAGTTGAGGGCATCTAGGTTGCTTTTATAAGTACTATAGCTCTATAATATAGCATGAAATCAGGGATGATGATGCCTCCTGAAGTTCTTTTATTGAACAGGGTTGTTTGGGCTAACCTGAGTCTTTTGTTTTTCCATATAAAGTTGAAAATTATTTTTTCAAGGTCTGAGAAGAATTGTGTTGGGATTTTGATGGGGATTGTAATGAATCTGTAGATGACCATTTTTAATATGTTGATCCTACCTATCCAAAACATGGGAGATCCTTCCATTTTATGGTATCTTCTTTAATATCTTTCTTAAAAGACTCAAAATTCTTATGATACACGTCTTTCATTTTTTTGGTTAGCATTACCCCAAGGTGTTTTATATTGTTTGTGGCAATTGTAAAAGGTGATGTTTATTTGATTTCTTTCTTAGCAGATTTATCATTGATACATAGTAGGGCTACTGATTTTTTTATTATTATTTACTCAAAATCAAGCCTACTTGCAACACCCTGTTATTGAAATAGAATTTCATTCTCATTTTAGTTTAATTTTTTCTGTGAAATCCAGAAAACTCTTTGAGCCTCATCAGCCAACACTCTCCCTTTGCCTGGAGGTTTGGTAGATTTTTCTGTAGTTAAGAGAAATAAAAATTAAACTCTTGATTTCTCCAGAGATTTATAATAAGCCCCTAGTCCTTAAGACACTATTATTCAAACCTAGGCCAAAAAACCTTGAGCTGTAACTGACCTGAATGCTTCATCTTGGGATCTGGTTTTCATGGTAGCAGAAGTTTGCATGCAAGATTTCAAAGGAAGGAGACAACCAACAATCAATCTTACCAGGCATTGATTACTAAGAAACACTTTAATGACCAAGATGGCATGAAAATCCTCATGGTCCTACACATGCATGCACACCCTGGTGGAAAGCAACTGTGTTTTTCTTTTGCTTTTTGTCACATTTATTCATTTATTTTATTTTAAATCATTTTTCTTTCACTGAAAATAGATGTTTTTCACTCAATATATCTGATTAAACTTTTCTCCACCTATTTTTTTCCTAATCCTTTTCCAGCTTTGTTGACATCCAGATGGATACACACACAATTTGTCTTATTAGAAAATAAACAAGCCTCCATTCTGCCTATTTAGGGAAACTTAACCCATGGGCATGGTACAGATAGGTGATAGATGTAGGTGAGTAAATGACTCAAGTACATACCCAGATACACACACACACACACACACACACACACACACACACACACACACATGCACGCATATGACCACACACATGCATACACATGCTCTATGAACAATGTTCTGAAACACCAATACTCAAAGAGTTTCCATGCCACCGGTTACTGGGGCAGTCAGTTTTCTCATCATTCCTAGTAAATTGTCCATTTAGCATGGGAAATGGTTTTCTTTTTATTAGGCAAGATTTTTTATTTTAAAACAATATATTCTCACTTTATGTACCAATTCCAGTTCCTCCTCCTGCTCAGCCTACTTTCTTCACAACAAAGCCTATCCTCAGAGAGTATAAGGTTCCCATGGGGAGTTAATGAAGTCTGGCACATCTCTTTAATGCAGGACCATTGCCTTCCCTCTATATAGGGTAAGCAAGGTATCCCTCCAAAGAGATGGACTACCAAAAAGCCAATACAAACGCTATGGATAAATCGTGGTCCAACTGTCAGTGACATTACAGACTGACCAAGGCATACAACTGCCACCCACATTCACAGGACCCAGTTCAATCCCATGCAGGCTCCCTAGATGTCATTCAGGAGTCAATGAGTTCCCACTAGTTCAGGTCAGATGTCTCTGTGTGTATCCCCCAAATAGTCTTGACCCCTTTGCTGATATTATTGATCATCCCTCTCTTTGACTGGACTCTGGGAGCTCAGCCCAGTTCTTACCTGTGGATCTCTGCACCTGCTTCCATCAATTGCAATAACAGATAAGTATAGAACATTAAACCCAATGGCTACGGACTACCCACTCTTCTTAACATCTCATAGAATTTTCTCAAAATTTAATTGTTTATGAGAACACACAAAAATGTCCATAGATACAGGAAAATTAAATTCACATCCTGCATTTTACCTGACACAGCTCAGTATATGTTTATATTCAGAGGATATTAATAAAGTCATGTCATTTAGACATCATGCTGCTATATGAACCAACTTGTAGAATTCCTGTCACTCCTATAAAACAAATCAGCAGCTAAATCAGAAAGGGCTTATCTCTGGGGAAAAATACATAGGGCACAGGATAAACAGATTTACATATGCATTTGTTGGAACAGATTAATTTATTTTTCCTCTACTTCAAAATCTTTTTTTCTTTAACTTCTTCGTTAAGTTGTTGTTCTGACCTTAAGACACTTTGGTTGCTTCATAGCACTGAATTTATCTTCTAAAAATTTGGCTCCACAGGAATATTACAGCTTGAAACTAACCTGAACACTTTGAATTTGAGTGGTGGACATAGTGCCTTTTGCAACTTTTTATCCTTGTGGTGAACTCATGAGTTCTTTCTCCCTTGAATAACCTGTTTAAGAAGTCAGGCTTAATTACTCTGAAACACCAGTCCTTTGCTTTGCTTCAAAGAACAAACATATGATGCTCATCAAAGTCACTATTTACACACATAAATTCACACAATAAAATTCATCCAACATAAAAAAGAACAGAAATGTGAATACGCAACCATAAGTTTTGTAGGAGAGCTCTGTTTGACGTTATTTGTACTTTCACAAAAACTGGACTACACATTCAGGAAAATATTTCTACTCATTTTCTATTCCCTGGCTCATTTTTTTTGATTATTGTCCTTAACAGAAAGCCATGCAAAGTAAATGAATATTTATAAAACATTAATTCATTATTTTTATGTGATAGTTTGTGGTATTTGGTTTTCTTGGAATGAATTACCTTGCTTTCTAGATTCATTATTTTGCTTTAAGAAAATATTCAGATCAAATTTACCTCAGCAGAGTCATTATTGAACATAAACTTCCTGATACAAGACCATAATTGGGGAAACTAAAAGCATGTAGGAATCTGAAACCAGCTCTCCTTTCTATTTCAAAGGTTATTCCCTCCTCCAAGGGAACTCAAGTTCTAAGGAAGAATACTGCTTGATGTCTAGCATTCCTTATTCTATCTTCTTTTTTTCTCATATCAAAATATTATTGCAGTCAAAATGTAGAATTGTGAATCCTAGTCCCAAATGACTAAAATATCTTGATTTTTTATAGAGCACAGGCCAACCTGCCTAGGGAATGGTACCTTATAAAACCTCAATGAAAAAGAACAATTCTTGCAGTCTGTCCCCTACCTTAATTACACACAGAAATATCATTCAGTGACATGACAGCAAAATAAGCAAATGAGGTTGAGAAATCAATTTAGAAACTTTCTGGGTGAAATTAAGTTTAAGAAGTTGAGAGTTCATGCTTTTGAGGGTGCATCATTAAAAATTTCAATGAACATACCCAATCATTTTTGTGAATTTTCACTACTTTCAGTTTACTAGGATGCTTAAATTAATCCATTTATATATTATATGAAGGAATTCATATGTCAAATACATCCCTGGCTCTGGGTTTGAGAGAAAAATATGAATACAGAAAAGAAAGAAACCTTATTTTTGTTGGCATATGTGTTTAAATGTACATAGTTTTCCAGTTTGGCCCAGTTTCAACTGAAATTCTGAGCAGGAATATCATATACCAACCACCTAAAATTGAAATAATCACTATAAATCTGGAATAGTTTCTTTATACCATTCAAATAAAATGTGGTGACATTTTCTTTGGGCATGCCTGTTCTTGATTTTCTCTTGTCTAACTAAAAGGCTATGAATGCCATGAAATTTGGCTATGATTTAAATACTTCTAGTTAATAAGATTCTTTCAAGTCTCCAATAGATATTTTCCAGATCACCTTAAGCTTCACTTCACCCTATTATTGTTATTCAATTAAATGGTTTTAAGCACAAGTTTACTTTGCAACCCTGGATGCCTAAATATTCTTTAAATTTTACTTGGATGAACAGTAATTGATTCATGTCAGCCAAACATACATTCACCAAGAAGCATGCTTAAGATAGATATGTGAAGATGAAGGTACAATGCTTACCCATGCTCCTGAAAAAACTTGAGAGTACCTCATTGTGAATATATAAGAAAATACCTAAATACCACTGTGATAAGTTTCAAATTTATAAATGTAAAATGTATAACTTTTCTTGTTCAGTACCAGAATAATTTTGTGACCACAGGATAATGTAGGAGGGGATGTTATCAGTGGTGTGTGTCTTATCAGTGAGAGTAAAAAATCCAAAATGATGCATTATTGGTATCCTTAAGAGGCCCATATGTAAATGTGTGACCTTCATTGTATACAGACTATCACCTTCTACTTACTAAATTTTTCTGCTCTGAGAAATTTTCTAAATCATTTCTGAATTTACCCACATGGCAAAATTGTCAGTTCTATTTATCCAGGTTAGTATCATACATTTTTGCTTAGGGCCTAATAATTGACTATGACCCACTAGAGAACACACATTAACAATTTAAAAATAAAATTTGAAACTTATTCTATATTACACAGCATAGGACATAAGGGGACAGCCTCAAAACCATCTTAAAGGTTATATATGTATTATCATGCACATGCCAACAATTCATAATGTTAACAATTATTAAATATAAAGCTCCTCGGTAAAATTCAACAAAGTCAATGTAAGTTCTGAATGGTCTGCCAAACAGGATGTAGGACAAAAGAGCAATAAAATTTCCAGAACATAAAAACTTTTTATTGCATTTGGTCTACTAAGAGGTATCCAGGAAATCCTCTGTAAAAACCAAACTACTGATAGTTTCTCAAGAGTGCTGAAACAAGCAAGTAGCAATATGAAGATACTGTTCCTAACCGTGGTCATCGGCTTTGTTGGCACTGAAGTGGTACCATATTCTGAAGTAGAACAGGTTGAGGTATAGTCTGCTTGTGTGTTTGCATTTGGGTCCTTGTGACATAATTGCATTGTGTTTGCATGTGGGTCCCTGTGATATAATTCCAATGTGATGAGAATATTAATTCACAATACCATACATATTATATACTCTTTCACATATGTTGGTATGTGTGGGTATGTATGTGTGAATATTTTAATGTATGTATGGTTGGGTGGATGGTCTTAAGAGTATTAATAATTTATGTGCACACAGAAATGAGATGGCATGGCCTATAGCTTTTAGCTGCAAATAAAAAGGAACATTTTGATATTTCAGACATTTCCATGAAACTTTCTGTACCACCTCCTTCCCTGGTGCTGAAATTCCACATACATTCTGGCATGCCTGGTTTGTACACATCAGTTTTGTGAAAGAAACTCAAATACCTATCCTTTCATTAACATGGATATTCTGACCAAAGTGTTTTCTTACATTAATATATGGTATATCAAAAATATATATTTCAATTATTTATATTGGTTAAATTATATATTTCATGATTTAAAGTTGCTTGCATTATTTTAACCAATCATACTAAAATCATTATCAATCCATTCACATCTGTAGACAGTATATTCATAGGAATCTCTTCTATCTGAGGAATCAGTATTTTTATCTATGTTTGACACTTTCAAGATTAAGTATAAAAAGATATTTTGTAAAATTCTATCTTTCTACATGGAAGACTCATTGATAGTATATTTTATATGTTTTATAAATTGAGCCAGTAGATATATATTGCCTTATTGAAATAAATATTAATTGGATTAATCGAGAAAACAATGACTATTTAATTTGTACCAGTGGCTGTCTATATTAATGACATGGGTTGTATTGACTGAAATCATTAACATAAATTTCAAAGACAAATCACGTTGTGAAAGACATGAATGTTAATTAGGGGAGGTATAAACATCCTATATAGGAGCCATATTTTATGTCTGAAAATGCTGTTAATAAAAGTTAATAGCTGGAGAAAAGCTAGTAATAAGAAATATGATTGGGTTGTTTTGTATCTATCATTTGCTATGATGGTGGCAATCTCTTTTGTTAAAAACATTTTTCAGTGATCCCACCACGTTCATAGGTGAAAGCATTTTAGTCCTATCCTTCTGTGAACCAAACACTGCTGAATGGATGCTTTCAATTACAGAATAATCATTAACTAGTTTTTACTTGTTTATTGCTTTGCTTACAGTGTAGACAAATGAGCGTACTTTTAGAGTTCATCGTCCCTATATTTATGGTTCTTTGCTTTTTTTAAGGAAAGAACATATTTAATCTTGTTGTTGGATTTTGGTGATAGGAAGAACAACTTCAAAGCTTTAACTTGGATGTTCGGAAGAACAAGTCAATAGAGTATGGTGTCCGCGGAGATGGCATAAATGAGTTTTACATTAAAAGTTGTACTACTTCATTAAAAAATGCAAAAAAATTCTGAGATGATTGTGTGATTTCAATTGTGACCTAAAAATTTTCAACATATAGTGATTATGCTTATGATAGCATGTCCATATTTATAATTATCATGGTCTGTAATGGATAACTATATGAATACTGGTATCACACAAAAGTCAATTATCTAGAACTATATATTTAAATAAATTTATATCGATCTTAGAAAAAGAAAATAGTTCAGTTAAAAAATTATGTCATTCATATAATGAACATTAAAAGTAGGAACTATGTTGCAAAATTTTGGATGCTAATTACTATATTCTCCACAGAATTGAATGAAGCACAATGTCCAACATACTGTGACATATTGAAAATTGTATAGAATTCTGTATAAAAATATATGTCTCATGATGCCTATGAATATGCAAACAATTTTCATATTCAAAAACCACTAAAAATTGCATATTGTGATAAATATGTGTGTGGTATATTTGATAGTAAAGTACTATGCCCTTATCAAAATGAATGTTCTCCAATGTTATGTATACTACCAACAACGAGAATATTAATTTACTTACACTTCTTAATTTTTCAATTATCTTGATTCTATATCTATTACTTTTAGTTTTTTGTAAATTTTCTTTAAGAACATAATAATTTTAAATGTGAATATTTGCAATCACTTATAATATCAGAAAAGCTCACTTTGTTGTATTACTTTTAATGTTGTATCTTAAGAAAGAAAATCTGCAGAAATACATTTTGTATATTGAAAATAAGTTCTATTCATTTATCCTCATCATAGTTTCTCCTGCAGCTAATCCTCTGAATTCTTCTGCATCTCCCTTTCCCTTTTGAATCCACTAATCTTCTGACTCTAGTTAAAATAAAACAGTCTTCTAAGAAATAACAAGCAGACATAACCAAAATAAAATGTAATAAGGTGAAGAAAAAGGTTTTTTTGTTTTTTTTAAATCAAAGTTGGAAAATGAGAAGCTAACAGAAAGTAAAGAGTCCCAAAAGCACTTTACTTGGGTTTTTCTTCAGATAGTTTACATCTTTTCCCACTAATTTTTTTCTTTTCCATTCATTTATATAGCTCATAAATAAAGTCATGCACAATTATGATACATAATACAGTATTTTCACAATGGCATGGCTAAATTAAAGCAATTAACATGTTATAACACACATATTCATCATTTTTATTTTGAGAACACTTAAAGTATAATATCTCACAATTTTTAATACATAGCATATTGTTATCAACCATATTTACCATGCTCTCAGGAGACCTCAAGACATCACAGAATCCATGCCTCTTATCCAACTGCAGGTTTTGTCCTTAAACCAATCATTTCCCCATAGTTAAAAGACCCACATTAAAGCCTAATATCCATAATTCTGCTCTGTGTTCCCATAACTTCACCATTTCTAGGTTACACATAAAATTGAAATTGTGTGACATTTGTCTTCAGTGTGTCACTTTATATTTGGCAAGCATATAACTTTACTACTTACTAAAGATGAAATCAAATTTGCATGCACAGGTGAGCACTCAATGAAACACCTTGGATTCATCACATAAATGAGATTCAATTGGCAATATATATATATATATATATATATATATATATATATATATATATCAACAATGGCAATAAGTTATGCATCAATAGCAGTAACATCTTTTCCATGTTCTGCAGTCATTTGAACAGAATTGTAGAGACATCCAGCACAATCCATTTAAAAAACAAACAAACAACAACAACAACAAAGTAAAAAACAAAATCCCAGAAAACTGCACAGTTCTGTTAACTCTTGTGGTACTTGGCACCATTTAATTTTAAATTAGCTTCACAATCATCATCTTGGAGGAAACCATTCTGAGCAACATCATTAAAAACAGCTCTGATAAAGCATGGTCACTACTATGTATCATGAAGCAGATACACATATGAGTGAGTACATATCACGTTTGTCTTTTTGTGATTGGGTTGCCTCACTCAGAATGGTTTCTTCAAGTTCCATCCATTTTTCTGCAAATTTCAAGTTTCCATTGTTTTTTCTGCTGAGGAGTTCCCAATTATGTAAAAGTACCACAATTTCTCTATCCATCCTTCGGTTGAGGGGCATCTAGGCTGCTTCCAGTTTCTGTCTATTACAAATAAGCTGAAATGAACATGGTTGAACATATGTCCTTGTTTTATGAATGTGCTTTTGGGGGTATATGCCTAGGAGTGGAATTGCTGGATCTTGTGGTACACTCATTCCCATTTTTCTTGAGGAGTCACCATACTGATTTCCACAGTGGCTGTACAAGTTGGCACTCCCACCAGCAGTGGAGGAGTGTTCCTCTTTCTCCACATCCTCTCCAGCATAAACTGTCATTGGTATATTTGATTTTAGCCATTCTGACAGGAGTAAGATGGTATCTCAGAGTTGTTTTGATTTGCATTTCCCTGATGCTTAAGGATGATGAACACTTTCTCATGTGTCTTTCAGCCATTTTAAAATCCTCCATTGAGAATTATCTATTTAGTTCTGTACCCCGTTTTTTATTTGGATTGTTTGGTGTTTTCGAGTCTAACTTCTTGAGTTCTTTGAATATTTTGGAGATCAGCTCTCTTTCAGATGTGGGGTTGGTGAATAAATTTTCCCAGTCTGTGGACTGTCGTTTTGTCTTGCAGACTATGTCCTTTGCCTTACAGAAGCTTCTCAGTTTCAGGAGGTCCCATTTATGAATTGTTGATCTCAGTGTCTGTGCTACTGGTGTTATGTTCAGGAAGCAGTCCCTTGTACCCATTAATTCAACAGTATTTCCCACTTTATCTTCTAGTAGGTTCAGTGTGACTGGGGTTACGTTGAGGTCTTTCATCCATTTTGACTTAAGTTTTGTGTAGGGCAAAATGCTTGGGGCTATCTGTAGTCTTCTACATGTTTGCATCCAATTATGCCAGCACCATTTGTTGAAGATGTTCTCTTTGTTCCATCGTATAAATTTGGATTGTTTGTCAAAAATCAGGTGTTCATAGGTGTGTGGGTTAATAACAGTGTTTTCAATTCTATTCTATTGGTCTACCTGTGTATTTTTGTGCCAATACCAAGCTGTTTCCAGGAATATAGCTCTGTAATAGAGCTTAAAGTTAGGGATGGTGATACCTCCAGAAGTTCCTCTATTGCACAGGGTTGTTTTGGCTATCCTGGGTATTTTGTTTCTCCATATAAACTTGAGAATTGTTTTTTCAAGATCAGTGAATAATTTTTGGGGATTTTGATGTGGATTGCATTGAATCTTTAGATTGCTTTTGGTAAGACTGCCATTTTAATTATGTTGATCCTGCCTACACATGAGCATGGTAGATCTTTCCATTTTCTGTTACCTTCTTTAATTTCTTTCTTTAGAGACTAAAAATTCTTATGGTGAAGGTATTTCACTTTTTTGGTTGGTGTTACTCCAAGTTATTTTATGTAGTTTGTGGATATTTTAAAAGATGATGTTTCTCTGATTTCTTTCTCCACCAATCTGTCATCTGCATATAGCAGGGCTACAGCATTTTTTGAGTTAATCTTGTATTCTGCCACTTTGCTGAAAGTGTTTATCAGCTGTAGGTTTTCCCTGGTTGAGTTTCTCGGGTCACTTATGTAGTCTATCTTATCATCTGCAAATAGTGAGGGTTTGACTTCTTCCTTTCTGATTTGTATTCCCTTGATCTCCTTTTGTTGTCTTATTGCTCTAGCTAGAACTTCAAGGACAATATTGAAGAGGTATGGAGAAAGTGGACAGCCTTGACTTGTACCTGATTTTAGAGGAATTATCATGTTGGATTTTGTCAAAGGCTTTTTCGGCATCTAGTGATATGATCATGTGATTTTTTCCTCAATCTGTTTATATGGTGGATTACAATGATGGATTTTCATATATTATACCATCCTTGCATCGCTGGGATGAAATCTACTTGATCGTGATGGATGATTTCTCATAAGTGTTCTTGGATTCGATTTGCCAATATTTTCTTGAGAAATTTTGTATCAATATTCATGAGTGATATTGGTCTGTAGATCTCTTTTTTAGTTGTTTTTGTTGGCTTGGGTATCAACGTAATTGTCGCCTCATAAAAAGATTTTGTTATTGACCCTTCTCCATCTAATGTGTGGAATACTTTGAGGAGAATTGCTAGTAGTTGTACTTTGAATTTCTGGTAGAATTCTGTACTGAAGCCATCTGTCCCTGGGCTTTTATTCGTTGGGAGACTTCTAATGACTGCTTAATTTTCATTACAGTACATAGGTCTATTTAAGTTGCTTATATGTTGTTGATTTAATTTTGGAAAGTGAAATCTCTACTGAAAAATTTGCATTTCCTTTAGATTTTCAAATTTTGAGGAATATAGGATTTCAAAATATGACATGATGATTCTCTGGATTTACCCTGTATCTGTTATGACCCCCTTTTCATTCCTGATTTTGTTAATTTGCAAGTTCACTCTTTGTTATTTGGTAAGTTTGGATAAAATTTTGTCTATCTTGTTGATTTTGTTCAAGAACCAACTTTTTGTTATATTGATTCCTTGTCTTGTTCTAGTAGTTTCCATATTATTGATTTCAGCCCTCAAATTGTTTATTTCCTGGTGTCTGTTCCTCCAGTGTGTATTGGCTTCTTTGTTTTCTAAATCTTTCAGTTGTGCTGTTAAATATCTACTGTGATTATTCTCCTGTTTCATCATGTGGGCATTTAGAGCTGTGAACTTTCCTCTTAGCACTGCTTTCAGAGTATCCCATAGGTTTGGTTTTGTCTGCTTTCTCATTGAATTCTAGGAAATTTTTAATTTCGTTTTTATTTATTCGTGCACCCATGAATTGTGCAATTGGGTGTTACTTAATTTCCATGTGTTTGTAGGTTTTCTGTAATTCTTGTTGTTGTTGAATTCTAATTTTAAAGCATGGTGGTCTGATAAGAAACAGGGCTTTATTTCAATTTTTTGTACTTGTTGAGGTTTGCTATGTTGCCAAGTATGTGGTCGATTTTAGAGAAGGTTGCATGTGGTGCTTAGGAGAAGGTAAATTGTTTTGAATTTGGGTGGGATGTTCTATAGATATCTGTTAAGTCCAATTGTGCCATAACTTCGATCAATTCTTTTGATTATTTGTTTAGTTTCTGTCTGGTGTTCCTGTCCAGTAGTGAGAGAGGGGTGTTGAAATCACCCACTATAAGTGTGTGTGTTTATATGTGTGATTTGAGTTTTAGTAAAGTTTCTTTTACAAACATGGATGCCTTTTATTTGGGGCATAAATGTTCAGAATTAAAATTTCATCCTGATGCATTTCTCTTGTGATGAGTAGGAAATTGCCTTCTTCATCTCTTTTGACTGATTTTAGTTTAAAGTCCAATATACTGGATATTAGGATTGCTACCCCCGCTTGTTTCTTGGGTCCATTTGATTGCAAGATCTTTCCCCAACATTTAATTCTTAGGCATCATCTGTGTTTGAGGTTGAGTTGAGTTTCTTTTATGCAGCAGAAGGAAGGATTGTCTTCATATCCATTCTGCTAATCTGAGTCTTTTTATAGGGGAGTTAAGACCATTAATGTTGATGGATATTAATGACCATTGATTGCTGATAATTCTTGTTTGTTTTTGATTTGGTATTGGTGGAAAGGTTATGTGTGGAATTCTATCCCTTTTTCTTTTGACTGTTGGTAAGTTGAGATTATCTATTGCATATGTTTTTCTAGTTGTAGTTAATTTCCCTGGGTTGCAGTTTATCTTACAGTACATTCTGTAGGGCAGGATTGGTGGATATGTATTGTTTGAATCTGGTTTTATCATGTTTTATCATATATATTACATGTTATCGTGGAATATCTTGTTTTATCCATCTATTATGATTGAAAGCTTTGCTGGGTATAGTAATCTGGGCTGGCATTCATGGTCTCTTAGTGTAGGTAGAATATTAGGTAGAATATCTATCCGGGACCTTCTGGCTTTCAGAGTTTCCAAGGAAAAATTAGGTGTGATTCTGATAGGTTTGCCTTTATATGTTACTTGACCTATTCCCTTTGTGGCTATTAATATTTTCTCTTTGTTGTGCATGTTTGGTGTTTTGATTATTATGTGGCAAGGTGTCCTTTTTTTGGTTAAGTCTATTGGGTGTTCTTTAGGCTTGTTGTATTTTCATTGACAGGTCTTTCTTTAGGTTGAGAAAGTTTTCTTCTATGATTTTGTTGAATATGTTTTCTGTGCCTTTGAGTTGGATTTCTTCACCTTCTTCTATCCCTACTATTCTTAGGTTTGTTATTTTCACAAAATCCCAAATTTCCTCGATATTTTGTGTTAGGGATTTGTTGGACTTATGATTTTCTTTGGATGATGAATCTATTTCCACATGTGTGCCTTCAACTCCTGAGATTCTCTCTTCCATGTCTTGTATTCTGTTGGTTATGCTTATATCTGTAGTTCCTAATCCTTTACCCAGCTTTTCTATTTCCAGCATTTCCTCAGATTGTGCTTTCTTTATTGTCTATATTTCAGTTTTTGGTCTTGAACTGTTTCCTTGAGAGATTTGTTGATATCTTGTATTTTTTGCTTTATTTTGTCTTCAATTTCTTTACGGGATTTTATCATGTCCTCTTTGAGGTTCTCTATGATTTTCCTGAAGATGTTAATTTTCTGGTTCATCTGGTTCATCTGCATCATGATGTTGAGGTCTTACTGGTGTATGGTTCCTAGTCTCTGGTGGTGTCATATTGGGTTGTCTGTTGTTGGATGTGCTTTTACCTTGTCCTCTTCTCATCCTTTCTTCTGGTGGGTGTAGCAAGTGTTCCTTGTTCTCCTGGTGGGTGTGGGACCAATGTACTCTTCTGGTAGTTGGAAACAGACCCAATACACTGATGTTGATCCATGTCTCGTGGATGGTGGTGCCACTGTTTCCTGGGTGTCAGCAGAGTACAGGCCTGACGGGTCCTCCCTAAATACTTTTTTCTAAACTTAACTTCATCTCCTAAATTGCTGACAGCTGACGAGGCTTAGGATGTCCCAGACAGTGTCATACATTTTGAAAATCTGTAGAGCAACCAGGTAATCCAGGATGTAGCAGTACCCCACTATTCCCAAACAGCCCCCCCCAAAGATGATCAATGTCACTTCATCAATAAGAAGTATTCTTGAGAACTGGATATCCTTATGCCATAAGTTGCAAATATAAGATCCCAAATTTCCATCATCAGTGATGTTGGGAATGAAAGGTTATGGTATTGGGTTAACACTCCATGTCACCTGAAAGGGTACACTCACTCAGTCATTATTGTGTTCAGTCCAGGGTTCTATGGGTCCTAAGTCTGCAGGCAGGGTTATAGAACCCCTTTAATAGACAAATCCCTACCAAGTTCTGATGACTTTTTCTCTGTTACCTTCCAATTCCTCTCTCTTATCTGCTATCTGGTATCTTCCTCGGTCCCTCTTCATCTCTTCTTCTGTCTCCCCCACTCACCATCTTCAACAATGTCAGAAAATCCAAAGTTAATGGACATTCTAAGATTCTTCTTTCCTTGCTCAAGGTTCTGGCTCCATAGCTAGCTTTCCCTTCCACATAAACAAATGACCAATTTAGGAGTTGTCAAAGCCATGGACGCTATTGCTCTGTGAACTCTCTCCATAACCAGGCTTGGTTGAGCATGACATCGCAGAGATCTTTTTCTGGGACTGACCAAACATTAAAACACCACTTCAGGTCGGTGTGTTTCCCACGCATGAGGTCCACCACCACATTCGCCGAATCACCTGTAGGTTTCATATTTATGCCTTTGGGAGTTTCTCCCCCTCCACTCTTCAGACTATTGTGTCATCTCAATTCTTTGGGCATTTTTTGTTCTACAATTGTCGATGAGTTAAGCCTGACTCCATATTCTGAGATGTTGAGTACCGAGCCTCCTTAAGCTACCTCCATTGTAATTACATCTTATGTTTAATGCAATCTAGCAGTTACTGTTACCGTGGAAAAACCATTTAATACCTTTATGGGGAGGAATGTCAAATACCTTAAGAAGTACATCAATGGAATAAGAAAATGAAAGTAATCATATTTCTTTAAAAAAGGTGAGTTTTCCATTGTTAATTTCTCCCAGGAATGCTTAAATTCCATTACTTAGATTAGATTGAAAAATCATTGGACTTCAGAAACTTGGGTGCATGAGATGATGTCAGCAGCAGATCCGAGTTCATTAGGCAGAGACAACATCGACCTTGAGTATGTTCAGAGCCTGCTCTGCATGTGATATGCATTTATCCTAGCCTACACTAAGCCCTGGCCTGTCTTTGTTTCAGTCTGTCTCTCATTTCATTTTCTAACTCTCTCTATCACACCCTGTCTCTGACTCTGTCTCTGTCTCTGTGTATCTCTATTTCTCACTTCTGTGTCTCTACGTATATGTCTCTACACACTGTGTGGGAGTCTTAATTCTACCTGCTTTACAATGAATTTGCCAGTTACACTAAGCCAAAGTCTATTTCTCTCTCACACACATATTCTCTCTCTCTCTCTCTCTCTCTCTCTCTCTCTCTCTCTCTCTCTCTCTCTCTCTTCTTTCTGTCTCTCTGTTCTAGTACTGAAGAGCATAATAAACCTCCCTTCAATGGCAAAATTAAGGTGCTTTTTTATTGGACGAAATATACGCTTCACATTCCAAAATGAGAATTCTTTCAGCCAAGTAGATTCTATCATAAAGAGGCACCTAATGTGTCTCCATTTTATGATTTTGGTAACCCCCAAATATTCCTGTAAGTTCCAGGGAGCTGAATGGGCCCCATGCAAAGAGTTCCAAAAATGAGGCTCTCCTGATAATTAGTATTCAGACTCTCAATGATCCAAGAGTCATTTCCTGTTCATCTGGGATCTGACAATTGGAGATCCTGCCCATGACACCTGGAAGCATCCACTCACTCAGCCACTACTCTGTTCAATCCAGGGTTCCATGGGTAATAAATATGCAGGCAGGTTTATAGGACCCCTATAACATACAGATCCCTACAAATCCCTGATGTTTTATTCTCTGTGTCACCTTCCAATTCCAATCTGCTATCTGCTATGTGATCTCTGGTATCTTCCTCTAACCCTCTTCAACTCGTCTACTGTCTATCTCACTCACCCTCTCCAACCATGTCGGAAAATCTAAAGTCATGGAAATTCTAAGATTTGTGTTCCATTGCTCAGGATTCTGTCTCCATAGTAAACTTGCCCTTCCACTTAAATCAATGACCAACTCTGAAGCTGTGAACACCATGGAGGCGCTCTCTCTGTGTAAAAACACTTTTCATACACATACACAGGCTCCGTTGAGCTGCACATCACAGAGATGTTTTTTTGGGATTGACGAAATGGTGAAACACCCATCAGATCGGTGTGTTTCCCAAGGATGAGGCCCATCACCACAGGTGCTGAATCACCTGTGAGTTTCAGATTTATGCCTTTGGGAATTTCGCCCCCTACACTGTTCGTACCTGCGTGTAGTCTCAACTCTTCAGGAATTTTTTGTTCCACAAATGTCGATGAGTTAAGCCTGAATCCACATTCTGAGATGTTGGGTACCCAGCCTCATTCAGCCACATCCATTGGAATTACATCTTATCTTTAAGGGAATCCAGCTGTTACTGTTACTGTGGAAAAACTGTTTAATGCATTTTTGTGGTAGAATGTCAAATACCCTAATAAATACATCAATGGAATGAGAAAAAGAAAGGATTTGTGATATGCACTTATCCTACCATACACTAACCCTTGGCCTGTCGCTGTATCTTTCTGTCTTTCATTTCACTCTCTAACTCTCTCTATCACTCACTGCCTCTGTTTCTGTCTGTTTTTTTCTGTCTCTCACTGTCTGTGTCTCTATTTATATGTGTCTACACCCTTGGTGGGAGTGTATAATTCTAACTGCTTTGTGATATGTTTGCCTGCTACCCTAAGCCAACTTCTCTGTCTCTCTTTCTGTCTGGTCCTCTATGTTTGCCTCTGCATCCTGGGTGAATGAATACCTGCAGCTATACTTGTTCTGGACTGGTGTCCACCAAAACTGATCTTTAATCTGTCCATTTTTATGTTACCCTCTCTCTCTCTCTCTCTCTCTCTCTCTCTATCTATCTATCTATCTCTTTCTCTCTCTCTCTGTCTTTGTTTGTGTGTGTGTGTGTGTGTGTGTGTGTGTCAGTCTGTCTGTCTCTCTGAGTACTGAAAAGCATGCTAAACCTCTCTACAGTGGCAAAATTAAGGTGCTTTTGTATTGTCCAAAAGATACCTTACCCAATCCAAAATGAGAATGCTATCTGCCAAGTCACATCTATCATAAAGAGGCAGCTGATGTGTCTCCAATTTAAGTTTTTGGTACATACAAAATATTCCTGTAAATCCCAGGGAGTTAGATGGGACCTATGAAAACATGTCCAAAGATGCACTCCTGATAAATAGTAGTCACCCTTTAATTATCCCAGATTCCTTTCCTCCTCTGGGATCCCACTCTCTGGAATCCTCCCTCATCTGACCACCCATCCGTCTGATATCAGGACATCAGAAATATTTCTTTTCTAACCTTAACTTCATCTCCTACACTGCTCACATCTGGCAACGTCGAGGAGGACAGTGTATGTGCTACATGTCCTGTACAAGGAAGGAGCAAACAGATAATTCAGGGTGTGGTAGGACCACAACATTCTCAGGTCCCCCAATTATGGTTATTGCCCCTACTTCAGCAGGATGAAGTCTTGAGTCCTTGAAATCCTTATTCCCTAAATTGGCAAGTCTTCCACCCCAACATTCCATATTCAGGGAAAATGGGAATGAAATGTCCAGGCATCAGGCTGGCATGTACAAGGCACCTGGCAAGATGCAATCACTCAGGCAGTACTCTGTTCAGTGCAGCCTTCCATGGTTACTAAGTCTGCAGTCAGGTATAAAGGACCCATTTAAAAGAAAGATCCAGACGCACTTATGCTCTCTTATTCTCTCTCTCTCTCTCTCTCTCTCTCTCTCTCTCTCTCTCTCTCTCTCTGTCTCTCTCTCTCTCTCTTATAGTTGGAAATTAGCAATATTGAGCCAAGTGGAAAAATAAGGGTATTTAATAGGGAAAGGCCTTACTTACAGAGCAACCTAGCCAGCCAGCGTGGCAGCGGTCTGTACCCAAGCCCAAAAGTGAAACCGAGACATGCATTCCCCTTCAAGTCTCCGCTTTACATCACACTGACCATGCCCTCACAAGAGTTGTCAGGCACACTTGTAGCCAGCCCCTAAGTAGGCATGGATACAGCTTCCCCTACAACTCCCCTTTTAGTCTAAAAGAGGATTAAAACTTATCAGTGTAAATTATCCAAAATTAACAATCATAAAGGAAAATATAAGAAGAGACAACAATCTGCTTATGTCACATCCTAACTATCTATGTTAACTAAACCCTAAAGTCATCTGAGAGAGGTATGCAAGCCTGTACACCTCCTTCCAATCCCAACCATAAACAATAGGAAGCTATCCCTAACTAGGTATATACACTATCCTAAGTGACAACAATGGGGGGAGGGGGCATAGCATCCTCCAAGTTACTTCCTGCTGAAATGGAATGATAACAGCCTTGTGGGGTCCTGTAGGAAGAAAATGTTAATATATTGAAAGTCTTGAATGGATGGTATCCAGTCCATGATAGATCGGACTCTCTTGATAGAAGATCTTGCTTAAAATCCTCAACTTGATTGAAGTCAGTATCCGGAAGTTTTGGCCAGAGTGTCAGTTGAAATGGAGCAAGTTGGATCCAGTGCAGTTGTGGGGGTGTGGCCCATTTTCTTTCCAGGGTATCCAGGGATTGCTGACAGGCAGGTCTTCATTGGCTGTGTGGGACACAAATATAAACAGTTAGCAGAGAAATGTTTGCTTGTCTAGGTACACATGTTGGGGAATGCAACCATGAGAGCATAACAATTATGAGAGGGTGTACACCTTGAGAGAAAGATCCAAGAAAAGAAAAAGACAGTCCCCAAATTCTTCTTTTATTCTGTATTACATCAATTGGCTTCTTGATACAATACAGAAACACTAAAGTTTAGTTAAATAACGTGCTTGGATTTTAGAGGAGGAAAGTCAAATCCACCTCTAAATCCAGCATTGGTTTAATTGAATAGGGATTAGGAAATGAAGAGAAATAGAGTTTTTTGAGAGACAGCTGTAAAGTTTACCATATGGCCCATTCCTTTTATTTGATATTTATAGCTACCTTTTCTTCTTAAGCATCTACACATGTAGTGTTCTTTGCCTTCTGGAGATAAGTTTTCCTGTGAAGATAAAAGCAAAACACTTCCCTTTCATTTGGGGCTTTCTATTTAGTTTATGAGACATACATTAGTAGAATACCTGTCATTTGTCCTCGTCGAGAGGTTTTTCCTTTTCCACTCGAATCTTGATCAACATTGATGTATCCAAAGTTTTTCTTCTCCTGTGGGAACCAATGCAAAACCCCAACCCCAATGTAACACATGTCCTGGTTTCCATTCAGAAGTTAGTACATCTTAGAAGTATACAGGCTGATTGAATTCAGCATTTTTTTCCATAGTCCAGTGTCTTTCTGCAGTTGTTTGTCCTTTTTCACTGGCACTAAGAAAGTTTAGTGTTAATAAAGCATTATGGAACCTATGTTTGGGGTGTTTAGTCTTCCAAGCTTGTTTGTTGAGCATCTCCTTTAGTGTTCTATTAGATCTCTTAACCACTGCTTGGTCTGTTGGATTGTGTGGGTATACCAGTAACATGCTTAATGTTTTAATATTTGAAAAATAATTGTTCCAATTTTGTAGAGACATAATCTGGAGCATTGTCAGTTTTTGTTTGTGCAGGTATAGCCATAACTGCACAACAGTGTGTAACAACAGAATCAGCTTTTTCAGAGTTAAGAGCAGTAGCCCATTGGAACCCTGAGAATGTGTCTATAGTATGATGCACATATTTCAAATTTCCAAACTCTGCAAAGTGAAAGACATCCATCTGCCAAACCTCTTTTCTCCGAATACCCTTAGGATTACAACCTGCTGTCAATGGAGTTTGTTTATAAGAGGAACAAGTAGGACAGTTTCTTATAATCTCCTTGGCTTGTTGCCAAGTGATGGAGAAGTCTTTTTTCAAACATTTACTATTTACATGAAGTTTCTTATGAAATTCTGAGGCTTCTGTCAAACTTCCAATTAATAAATGATCAATCTCATCATTGCCTTGTGCTAGTGGGCCAGGCAGACCCATATGTGATCTGATATGTGTAATATATATAGGATTACTTCTGTTTCTGATAGATTCCTGTAAATGTAAAAGCAGAGAATTTAAATCCTCATTATCAGGAAGGAATTCTGCAGTTTCAATATGTAACACGACTCTCTCTGCATATTGGGAATCAGTAACTATATTAAGAGGTTCTGTAAAAATCCATAAATACCATGAGAATTGCATATAATTCTGCCTTCTGTACAGATGTATATGGATTTTGAAGTACTTTACTTACCTCACCTTCTTTATAACCTGCCTTACCTGATTTTTGGCATCAGTGTAAAAGGTAAGACCTCCAGAAATGGGAATTTGTCTTGCAATACGTGGCAGAATCCATACTGACTTTTTTGTGAATTTAATTCTGTCAGTTTTGAGATAGTTGTTGCGAATTGTTCCCAAAAAGTCAGTAAGACCTATTTGCCAATATTAATTATACTTCCACAAGGAGGAAATGTCTTCATTAGTTAAAGATACTATTATTTCAGCTGGATCTTTTCCAGTCAGCAGACAAAGTTTTAATTTACCCTTTAAAATCAAATCAGAAATCTTTCCTATATATGTCTTTAACTTTTTATTCTGTTTATGTGGCAGAAATATCCATTTCAATATAGTGTCTTCCCTTTGCATCAGAATTCCAGAAGGGTATTCGGTGGATGGTAAGATAACCAGAATTCAGTCTAAATCAAGGTTCATCCGATCTACGTGTGCATCCAATATTCTGTTTTCTACCCATTGTAACTCTTTTTCTGCCTCAGCAGATAATATTCTTGGAATGTTTAGGTCCTTATCACCTTTAAGGGCCATTTTAAAATGCTCTAGGTCATGTCCTTCTACACCAATAATCGTCTGTAATTGACAAATTTCCCCTAATACTTTCTGAAGAAAATTAATACTTTGATACCGATATCTACTAATTTGTCCCTTTTGAGGTCTGATTCTTTGTAAGTCTATCTTGTAACCTAAATAGTTAATAGAATCTCCTCTTTGTATCTTTTCTAGGGCAATCTGTAACCCCCAATGAGGCAGAACATTCTTCACCATTTCATACATACATTCCAAGGTTTCCTTATTAGAATCTGATAAAAGAATGTCATCCATGTAATGATAAACAAGAGATTGTGAAAATTTCTTACGAATTATTTCCAAAGGTTGCTGTACAAAGTGCTGACACAAAGTAGGGCTATTTAGCATTGCTTGAGGCAAAACTCTCCACTGATATCTCCTAACTGGCTGTGAATTATTAAGAGTTGGTACAGTAAATGCAAATTTTTCTCTATCATTTTCCTGTAACAGTATTGTGAAGAAACAGTCTTTTAGATCAATGACTATGATAGGCCATCCTTTAGGGATTAAGGAAGGTAATGGCATTCCACGTTGCAGGGAGCCCATTGGTTGAATTACCTTATTTTTGCTCTCAGGTCTGTCAGCATTCTCCACTTACCTGAGATCTTTTTGATAACAAATACAGGAGAATTCCAAGACTGGTAGATTCCTCTATATGTCCAGCATCTAGCTGTTCCTGTGCTAACGTTTCTAAAGCCTCTAGCTTCTCAGAGGTCATAAGCCATTGTCCTACCCAAACTGGTTCTTCTGAAAGCCACTTCAATGGCAGGGCCTTTGGCTCCTCTGAAGGTCCATCATTTGTACCTAGTTTCTGTACAGCATGGATGGTTGGTAACTGTTTTCCATAGCATCCTGCCAGATCTTTTCTACTATCTAAAGATGGTACATAAGTTGTACCTGACACTGGAGGAATCTGAGTATTCCATTGCTGTAAGAGACCACGACCCCAGAGATTTATAGCTATATCTGCCAGGTATGGTTTCAGTATCCCTTTTTGAACTTCCGGTCCAATGCAAACCACTGAGTTCACACTCTGTCGAACTATAGATAGAGTTCCAATTCCTAAAAATTGTACATTTGCCTCTCTAAGAGGCCATTTCTGAGGCCAGGTCTTTTGAGTAATAATAGTTACATCAATCCCAGTGTCTACTAAGCCAGAAATAACTTTATTATTAATTTTTACTCTCAACTGTGGCCTTTTATCATTAATAGAAGCTTGCCAAAATATGAGTTTCTCATTTTGTCCATACATACTTGATTCTTCATCACCATTCAAACTACCATCGAGAGAAGTATCATTTTTCAAAATAGGCAAAGAACTATCTATTGGTCCTTTGAGAGATTGTCTTCCACTGCTACTGGGAATGACCCATCCTTTCACGATGTGGGGGCCTTCTTGAGTCCCCCCTCCGGGTTTCCCTACCTTAACGGGTTTCCTTGTAAGTCCCTGGTCGATCTACATTCATTGGTCCAGTGTCTGCCCTTACCACATCTTCTACACAATCCAGAAGGCAGTGGCCTTCCATATGAGGCTTTGTTAGAATTCGTTTGTCTTCAATTTCTCTTAGTATGTCCCACTTTACCACAGTTGAAACATCTAGGTTCCTGGTGCCTTCGTTTTCTCCAGGGGAAGGCTCTTCCTACCCAAGGTTCTGGTTCATAATAGTAGTAACCTCTAGCCTCTTGGTACCTATGTTGACCTCTGTAAGGTGCTTCTCCTTGCCAAGCTCTTACATCCTCACCTCTAGAACTTTTAATTTCTTGTTGCCTTTTTAAACCTTTTGAAATGGCTTCTCCTACACAAGCTCCAGTAACTTGTACATTATAATCAATGTTGGCTGCAAACAAACCCATTCTTCCAGTGGAGCTGATCTGATCTTTAAAGGCAAAAGTATTCTTCTGCATATTGTGTTTGCATTTCCATAAGCTATTGTATATATAATTGATTGACTTGTTTCTGGATCTGTTACCTGTAATTCTACTGCCCTAGTTAACCTTTGTAAGAAGTCCTGGAACTGTTCTGTAGGTCCCTGTTCTATTCTGCTATAAGCTTCTAGGCATTCTCCTGGCTCACGAACCTTATCCCAAGCATTTAATGCTACTTTCCTGCATAGAGCCCGTATATCGTCATCATATTCAGCCTGAACCTGTGGGTCAGCATAAATACCCTGACCAAGAAGCTTATCTAGAGGGGCTTCAAAACCTTCCTTTATGCCCTGACACTCAAAGAGCTTGGCCTCTTCCCTTACTAATGCCTTCCACTTGATTTGGCATGAATTCTCAAGTACAGCTGCTACCAATCGTTCCCAATCTGTGGGTGTCACCATGTTAAAGGTTGCCTATGAATGTAATAGCTGTTTTACGTATGGGCTATGGAGACCATATGAGACAACTGATTCTTTAATATTCTTAAGATCCTTCAGCTGTATAGGTTGCCATTCATAAGCTATCCATTCAGGAGGGTGTTTCTTAGAAGCTGGCTTTTCTACCATGGTAGCTGGGTACACTAATGGTGTACAAGTAAGAACCTTAGAAGAATAGTCATGATACCTGGGTGGAGTAGTTGCCTGGGATTGGAGTGATTCTGCTTCTGAGGCATCCCAATGATCTTTAAGCCTAGTAATGATATCCTTTTGAAAAGTTTACATCTCCTTAATCATAAAAGATCCCAAGCATGTTAGTGAATCTGTAAATTGCTCTAACTGCTCATTTACATGTTTTTCTAGGTCTTTAATATGATCATCCTTAGGCAGAATCTGGATGGCATGGAAACTGCCTTCTAGTTATTGGAGTCTATATTCAAGTTCATGATTTGCTGATTTTGAGTCCTCAGCAATCGACCGTATGGACCTATGTAATCTGTTAACCCTGCACTGTAAATAATCTTCCAAACATTCAAATCTAGACTCAGATTTCTGATCTGCTACCTTGGATGCTTCAATAATTGATTGAATGGCATTGTCCAATTCTTCAACCCTATCCTGGTTATTTTGCACTGTTGCATCTAGTTGCTGGGCAAAATTGCCTATTTGAGTTTCTAGCTGGTTACAGATATTCCTTAGCTCAACATGGTCTTCTGACAGCCTAGCCTCTAAAGCCTCAGACATAGAGGATTTCTCTGTGTTTATCTTATCATAAATATGCTGCATCTCATCAAACAGCTCTGTCTTTAGCATATTAGACACAGAGCCAAGCTGATCATCCAATTTCTGTTCTGCTTGCTGCACAATTGTGGTCTGACCTAATCTGTTCTCCAAAATCTTATTGCGTAAAGCTGTTATTTCCTGTAAGTGGGTGGTGAGGTTATCCTTATCCTTATTTCCGAGTCCTCTGGCTAGTAATACTATTTGTACCAGCAAGCTAACTCCCATTACAGCAAATAGGGCAGTAATTGGCAAACTAACATCCTCCTCAAACAGTGAATTCACGTAATAAGCAAAAATATTACCAATTTTAGCAAATGATAAATATTCCACCATAATTTTACCTGATTTTTACTCCAGATGCAGTAAATATATTTGACCAGCAGGTAGCACAGGCATTCAGTTAGTCCGCAGCATTTGGCAGCAGTAGGTCAGCAGTGGAGAGAGGTCACAAAAGCGGCTGTGCTTATCTTAGAGAGTATATGGCCTTGCAGCAGCAACCACTGAAACAGATGTGGCTTTTCCGCAGCAGCAGCCAGGGGAAGCCTCTGCTGAAAGACGAGGCCTACATGACACTAGGCAGCTAGAAACTGTCTTCCGAGCTGGGTGGATGGTTCTGAGCAGCTCAGCTGCAGAGGGTCGCCTGCTAGCCCGGAGCACCTGTGGAGACAGGGCACTTTCTGGGCCGAGGCTGCAGGCCCGGTGGAACCCACAGCCTGTCCCAATTTCCAATATCCTGCTCCTGACAACCAGATATAGTTGGAAATTACCAATACAGAGCCAAGGGTAAATATAAGTGTATTTAATAGGGAAAAGCCTACTTACAGAGCAACCTAGCCTGCCAGCGTGGCAGCGGTCTGTATGCAAGCCCAAAAGTGAAACCGAAGGAGACACGCAGTCCCATTCAAGTCTCACTATATGTCACCCTGACCATGCCCTTGTAAGCGTGGTCAGGCACACCTGTAGCCAGCCCCTAAGTAGGCGTGGCTACAGCTTCCCCTACACACACTCTCTCTCACCCTCCTTCTTTCTCTCTCTCCCTCTACCTGCCACTTCCTTACTGCTATCTGCTCTTTTTATTCTTCTGAGCCTCATAGTTTCTTGTCCTGTCTCCCACACACACCCTCTCCCACCCTGTTTGAAATCCTCGGTTCATGGGCTTTCAAAGTTAGTTGTTCCATTGCTCAGTGTTCAGTTTTCATTTCAGACTTTCCACTTCAATGTTAACAAAAGATCAACATTATTGCTGTAAAAGCCAGAGAGGGTCTCTCTCTGTAACCTCTTTCCATGCCCATGCTTGGGTTTGCGGGAAACCACAGAGATAATTTTCTCCAACTGTCCTAACAGTGAAACACTCCTTCAAATTTCTGTGTATCCCATGGATGAGGTCCAATACCACATTCGCTGAATCCTTTGTGTTTTCAGCATTATGCCATAGGCAGGTTCTTCCCTCCTCTTTTAGGAATTCTGTCTCGACACGAGTGTACACGCATTTTGTTCTGCCCTTGTCCAAGAGTTCAAACTTTCTCTGAGTTCTGAGAGTGAGATTACCAAGCCTTCTTCAGCCTCACCTGTGAGAAATGCATTTTATGGTTAAGGGATACTTCCGGTTACTGTTACCATGGAAAAATAGTTCATTGACATTATGGAGGAATGTCATATTCCCCTGATTGTGAATTAATGGACTAAGAAAATGAAAAGAAACACATTACTGAATGAAATTTGAGATTTGCATGGCAGCTTCTTCCAGGAAGGTTTAAATTTCATATCTTAGATTAGATTAAAGGATCACTGGACTGCAGGTACTTGGGTGAAACAAATGATATCAGCAGTAGGACAGAATTCATTAGGCAGGGACAGCATCATCCTTAAGTATGAGAGGACCCACCCATGGACCTGCTATTCACATATCTCAGCCTATACTAAGCCATGTTTTGTCTGTGTGTCTATCTGTTCGCCTTAATTTTCATGTCTAATTCTCTATCACTCACTGTCACTGTCTCTCTGTGAATGTCCCTTCACCCTGGTGGGCCAATATAACTACTTGAATTTCAATGGACCTGCCTGGTAAATAAGCCTCTCTCTCTCTCTCTCTCTCTCTCTCTCTCTCTCTCTCTGTGACTGTGTGTGTGTGTGTGTCTATCTGTCAGATGCAGGACTGAGTTCATTAGGCAGAGACAGCTTCCTCTACAAGAATGTTGGTAGACAGTCTCTGGTTGTATAAAGCACTTAACCTAGCCTACATTAAGCCTTGGACTATTTGTGTGTCTGTCTGTCATTTCATTGTCTAACTCTCTAGCACTCACTCTTTCAGTCTCTGTCTCTGTGCATCTCTGTCTCTCACTGTCTATGTCTCTCTGTATATGTCTCTACATCCTGGGTTGGTGTCTATAATTCTAACAGCTTTGCAATGTGTTTGTCTGATACACTAATCCAAAGTCTCTGTCTCTCACTCTATCTAGTCCTCTGTTTTTGCCTCTGCAAACTGGGTGAATACCTGAAGGTATACTTGTCCTGGACTGGTCTCCACCTAAACTGACATTTTATCTGTCCATTTGTATGTGTCCCTTTGCTCTCTCTGTCTCTCTGTCTCTCTCTCTCTCTAACTCTCTCTCTCTCTGTGACTGTGTGTGTGTGTCTATCTGTCTCTCTGTCGAGTACTGAAGTGCATGCTAAACCTCTCTACAATGACAAAATTAGGGTGCTTTCTTATTGTCCAAAAGATTCCCTTCCTATTGCAAAATGAGAATGCTTTCAGCCAAGACGCTTCTATCATAAAGAGGTAGCTAATTGGTCTCTAATGTATGTTTTTGGTAAACCTAAAATATCCCTGTGGGTTCCAGGGAGCTGAATGGGACCCATGTAAACAGGTCCAAAGATGCACTCCAGACAAATATTGGTCATCCTCTCTATGATCCTATATTCCTTTTTTCATCATCTGGCATCTCTCTTTCAGGAATCACTACATCACCTCTCCATTCATCGCTCTGATACAGGACTTCATAAACACTTTTGTTTCTAAAGTTTACTTCATCTCCTACACTGCTGACATCTGTTGAGTTCTAGGTGATCCGACTGTGTGCGACCTGGCCTGTCCAAGGAAGGAACAAACAGATACTCCAGGATGTGGTAGTACCACAACATTCTCAGGTCCCTAATTATGGTCAATGTCCTACTTCAGCAATATGCAGTCTTTATAACTCGATATCCTTAATCCCCAAATTGCCATTTCTAACATCCCACCATTCAGTATTCAGCGAAAGTAGGAATGAAATGTACAGTCAACAGGCTGGCCTGTCCAAGGCACCTGGCATATTTCGCTCAGACATTACTCTGTTTAGTCCAGTTTTCAGGGTTACTAAGTCTTCAGGCAGCGTTAAAGGACCCCGTTAAAACACAGATCCCAACCCACTTATGCTCTCCTATTCTCTCTCTCTCTCTCTTCCTCTCTCTCTTTCTCTCTCTCTCTCATTCTCTCTGTCTCTCCCTCTGTCTCTCTCTGTCTCTCTGTCTCTCTGTCTCTGTCTCTGTCTCTGTCTTGCTCTCTCTGTCTCTCTCTCTGTCTCTCTCTCTCTCTCTCTCTCTCTCTCTCCCTCACCCTTTCCATTTCCTATGTTCTATCTGCTCTTTGCTATTTTTCTGACCCTCTTTGTCTATTCTCCTGTCTCCCCAACAAACCATCACCCACCCTGTCTGAAATCCTTGGTTCATGGAATTTCTAAGTTAGGTGTTCCTTGCTAAGTGTTCAGTTTCCATGTCCTACTTTCCCTTCAATGTAAACAAAAGACCAACACTATTACTGAGAAAGCCAGGGAGATTCTATATCTGTGACCTCTCTCCATTCTCATGCTTGGATCCTGGGTAATCTGCAGAGATCATTTTCTCGGACTGACTAAACGGTGAGACAGCACTTCAAGTGGGTCTTTTTCCCTAGAATGAGGTTCACCAAGACATTCGCTGAATCATTTGTGTTTTCAGCTTTATGTCTTTGGCAGGATATTCCCTCAAATTTTTGGTATTCTGTGTCGACTTGAATGTTCAGGCATGTGGTTCTGGCCTTGCCCATGAGATCTAGCTGATTCTGAGGTCTGAGATCGGGAGTAGCAAGCTTTCTTCATCCTGGCCCATGGGAAATACATCTTATGATTAAGGCATTACCTTGGAAAAACTGTTTAAATGCTTTTAAGGAGGAAAGTCATATTCCCCAGGATGTGCATTAATAGACCACGAAAATGAAAAGACACACATTATTGAACGAAATTTGAGTTTTGCATGGTAGCTTCTTCCAAGAACGTATAAATTCCGTATCTTAGATTAGATTGGACTACAAGTACTTGGGTGCATCAAATGATGTCAGAAGCAACACAGAGTTCATGAGGCAGTGACAGCATCATTAATGAGTATGAGAGGACCCACCCTTGGACCTGGCATTCAAATATGGCAGCTTACACTAAGCCATGGTTTGTCTGTGTGTCTCTCTATCTGTATGTCTGAATTTCCATGTCTAATTCTCTATCACTCACTGTCACTGTCTCTCTGTGCATGTTCCTACACCCTGGTGGGTGATAATCTATAACTCTGTCTGAATTGTAATGGAACTGCCAACTAACTGAGCCCCCCCCTCTCTCTCTCTCTCTCTCTCTCTCTCTCTCTCTCTACCAATCTCTCACTCTCTCTCTGGCCTTCTGTCTTTGCTCTCCAACCTGGATGAATACCAGAAGCTCTGAATTTGCTCATGAATGTTCTCTATCAAATATGATTCTTTTGTCTGTGTCTGTATGTGTCTTGCTTGCTGCGTTTGTTCCTCTCTCACGTTCAGAGTATTGAAGTGCATGCTAAATCACTCTAAAATGGCAAAATTAAGGTGCTTTTTATTGTCTATAGATACCCTTCTTTTTCAAATATGTGAATGCTTTCAGTCAAGTTGCTTGTATCAAAAAAGGCACATGAAATGTATTCAATTTATGTTCTCAGCAAACCAAAAGTTTTCTTGTATGTTCCCGTGACCTGAATGGGACACATGCAAAAAGATCCAAAGATTCACTCAAGATAAATAGTATTCAGCCTCTCAATGTTCACAGATTCCTCTCTGCCTCATATGGTACCTTTCCCTGGGAAAACCCTCCCTCATCTGACCATGCAACCCTCTGTCACCTGGACTTAAGAAATATTTTGTTATCTAAACTTAACTTCATCTCATACACTGCTGATATCTGCTGACGCTTAGGATGCCCAAGAGAGAGCCATACATTCTGGAAATCCGTGGAGCAACCAGGTACTCTAGTATGTGGTAGAACCCCAGTACTCCTAGGGTCCCCAAATTTGGTCAATGCCCTTTCATCAAAAAGAAGCTGTCTTGAGAACTCGACATTGTTATTCCCAATGTTGCCAATTCTAGGACCCCAAATTTCCATAATAAATGCAGCTAGGAATGAAGGTCCTGGCATCTGGCTACCTACCCATGACACCTGGAAGAGTGCACTCACTCAGTCACTACTCTTTTCAGTCTTCTAATCCATGGGTCACTGTAGGCAGAGTAATAGGACCCTTTAAAAGACAGATCCCTTCCCACACCTGATCTATTATTCTCTCTGTCACCTTAAAATTCCTCTCTGCTGTCTTCTCTCTGGTATCTTCTTCTGACCCACTTCATCTCTTCTACTGTCTCCCCTCTTACCCACTTAAACAATGTCAGAAAATCTAAAATTCATGGACATTTTAAGAGTTGTGTTCCATTGCTCAGGTTTCCAATTCCACAGCGAGCTTTCCCCTTCTCATAAACAAATGACTAACTCTGAAGTTGTAAAAGCCATGGAGGATCTCTCTCTGTGAACACTCTCCATACCCAGGCTTGGTTGAGTGGGACATCACAGAGATCTTTTTCTGGGACTGACCAAACGGTGAAACACTGCAAGAGGTCAGTGTGTTTCCCAAGGAAGATGTCTACCACCACATTGTCTGAATCACCTGTGGGTTTCAGAAGTACGCATTTAGGCGTTTTGTTCCTCCACTTTTTGGACCCCTGCATTATATCAACAGTTCGGGCATGTTTTTTCCACAATTGTCAATGAGTTAAGGCTGACTCTGTCTTCTGAGATGTTGAGAACTGAGGATCTTCAGCCACAATCATTGGAATTATATCGTATGTTTAAGGGAATCTAGATCCTACTGTTGCCGTGGAAAAACCGTTCAATGCCGTTCATCAGCGGGGTCTGAAATGCCAAGGCACAGTGTCAGTTCTGTGTCCATCCACTGGCCAAGTTAACCCAGGGGCTGTTTCTGGTTCCATTCATTGACACTGCTTAGAGTCATCTGACACCAGTGATCTGTGTTTCTGATTGGAGTTCTGCAGGGGGCTCTGACACTCCAAAGCCCAGTGTCAGTTCTATATCCATCTGTCGGATCAGGATCCAAGTTCTGTGTTGGGCTCCAACACAACAAATCCCAGTGGCATTTCTACATCAAACTGCTGGCCCAGGATCCAAGTTCAGAGGCAGGCTCTGAAACTATGATGCCCAATGTCAGTTCTGCATCCATCTGTCATCCCAGGATCCGAGTTCTGTGGTGGGATCTGACCTGCCAAATCCTAGTTGGGGTTATACATCCATCTGTTGGCTCAGGATCCAAGTTCTGTGGCGGGTTCCCACACGCCAAAGCCCAGTGGCAGTTCTTCATCCATATGCTGGCCCAGGTTCCGAGTTTGGCGGTAGCATATGGCACACTGAGGCCCAGTGGCAGTTCTGTATCCATCCGCCGTGCCAGGTAAATCAGGTTCTTTTTCCAGTTCCATTCGTCTTCACTGATTCTAGTCGTCTGACACCAGTTATCTGTGCTGTTGATCTGAGTTCCGGGGTGAGCTCCTACACGCAGAGTCACACTGGCAGTTATTATTCCATCTGCCGGCCCAGGATCCAAAATCTCCATTGGGCTCCCACACTACAAAGCCCAGTGGAAGTTTTGTGTCCATCTGCAGGCCCATGGAAGTCAGGGGATGTTTCTGGTTCCATTCACCGTCACTGCTTTTAGTCATCTGACACCAGTGATCTGTGTACCAGATCCAAATTCGGCGATGGTTCCATCAGGCCGAGGCCCAGTGGCAGTTCTGTGTCCATCTGCCAGCCCTTGGAGGTCAGAGGCTGTTTCTGCTTCCATTCATCGTCTTTGTTCAGAGTCATATAACACCAGTAATCTGTGCACCGGTCAAGGTTTGGCAGCGAGCTCCTATACGACGAGGCCCAGTGGCATACCTGTGTCCCTCTTCCTGGCATTGGAGGTCAGGGGATGTTTCTGGTTCCATTCATCATCACTGCTTAGAGTCATCTAACACCAGTGATCTGTGCACCAGATACAGGTTTGGCAGGGAGATCCTACACACAGAGGCCAAGTTGCATTACTGTACCCATCTGCCGGCCCATGGAGTTCAGGGGCAGTTTGTGGTTCCATTCACAGTAACTTCTTAGAGTCATCTGACATCAGTGATCTGTCCTCCAGAACCGAGTTCGAAGGGGTTCTCCTACACACCTATGCCCAGTAGCAGTTCTGTGTCCATCTGCTAGCCCATGGAGGTCAGGGGCTGTTTCTGATTCCATTCATCATCACTGTTTAGAGTCATGTGACACCAGTGATCTATGTGCCTGATACGAGTTCAACAGCTTTCTCAGACACGCCAAAGCCGAGTGGCAGTTCTATGTCTATCTGCCAACCCAGGATCCGAGTTCAGCAACAGGATGTGTCCATCTGCCGGACCAGGGAGTCCAGGCGCTGTTTCTGCTTCCTTTTGTTGTCACTGTTTATAGTCATCTGACACCAGTGATCTGTGCACTGGATTCGAGTTCAGCAATGACCTCAAGACACGCCAAGACCCACTGGCAGCTATGTGTCTATCTGCCAGCACAGGATCTGAGTTTGGCAATGGGTTCTGAAATTCTGAGTCACAGTGGCAGTTCTTTTTCCATCCGCTGGCCCAAGTAGGCCAGGGGCTATTACTAGTTCCATTCATCGTCACTGCTTAGAGTTATCTGACCCCAGTGATCTATGTGCCTATTCCAAATTCGACAGCGTTCTCTGCAATGCCAGGCCCAGGGGCAGTTCTGTGTCCATCTACCAGCCCAGGATCCAAGTTCAGCAACATGCTCCGAAATGCAAAGGCCCAGTGGCAGTTTTGTGTCCATCTGCCAGACAAGCGAGTCCAAGGGCTGTTTCTGATTACATTCATCGTAATTGCTTAGAATCATTAACACCAGTGATCTGTGCAGCGGATCCAGTTTTGGCAGAGAGCTCCTTCACACCGAGGTCCAGTGGCAGTTCTGTGTCCTTCCACTGGCCCAGGTAGGCCAGGCGCTGTTTCTGGTTACATTCATCATCACTGCTTTGAGTCATCTGACACCAGTGATCTCTGTTCTTGATCCGAGTTTGGTGTCAGGCTTGGACACGCATATGCCCAGTGGCAGTTCTGCATCTATATGCTGGCCCTGGATCCGAGTTCGGCGGCGGTATACAACATGCCGAGGCCCAGTGGCAGTTCTGTGTCCTCTGCCAGCCTAGGTAAGCCAGGTTCTGTTTCCAGTACCATTCGTCGTCACTGATTAGAGTCATCTGACAACAGTGATCTGTGCTCTGGATCCGAATTCCAGGGTGAGCTCCTACACACAGAATCCCAGTGGCAGTTATGGTTTCATCTGCAGTCCCAGCATCTGAGTTCAGCAGCGGGCTTTGACATCACTAGACCCAGTCTCAGTTATGCATCCATCGGCTGTCCCTGGATCAGAGTTCTGCATTGGGCTCTGACACACCAAAGCCCAGTGGCAATTCTGCCTCCACATTCCAGCCCAGGATACAAGTTCAGCGGGGGTATATAACACGACGATGCACAGTGGCAGTTCTGTGTCCATCTGCAGGCCCATGGAAGTCACTGGCTGTTTCTGGTTCCATTGGTCGTCAATGTTTAGAGTTATCTGACACCAGTGATCTGTGCTCTGGATCCAAGTTCAGCGGCAGGCTCCAACACGCTGAGGCCAAGTGGTAGTTCTGCTCCACCTGCCAGCCCAGGATCAGATTTTGTCAGCGAGCTCCAGAATGACAAGTCCCAGTGGCAGTTCTGTATCCATCAGCTGGCCCAGGTAGACCAGGGGCTATTACCGGTTCCAATAATCGTCACTGATTAGAGTCATCTGACACCAGTGATCTGAGTGACTGATCCCAATTCAGCAGCAGACTCTGACATGCCGAAACCAAGGGGTAGTTCCACATCCATATGCTGGCCCAGGATCCAAGTTTGGTGGTGGTATATGACACATTGAGACACAGTGGCAGTTCATAACCCATCAGCTGTCCCTGGATCCGAGTTATATGGTGGGCTCTGATATGCCAAAGCACGTTGCATGTCTGCATCAATCTGCCGGCCCAGGATCTAAGTTCGGCCCCAGGATCGGACACTATGAGGCCCAGTGGCAGTTCTGCATACTTCTGCCTTTCCTGGACCTGAGTTATGTGGTGGGCTCCGACACGGCAAAGCCCAGTTGCATTTCTGCATCAATCTGCTGGTCCAAGCTCCAAGTTCACAGGCGTTTCTGACAGGACGAGGCCAAATGGCAGTTCTGTATCTATCTGCCTTCTCTGGATCTGAGTTCTGGGACGGGCTCCAGCAAGCCAAAGCACAGTGGTCGTTCTGCCTCCAGGTGCCTACCCAGGATGTGATTTCAGTGGCAGGATCCGACAACCCGAGGTCCAGTGGCAATTCTGCGTCCATCAATTGGCCCAGGTAGGCCAGGAGATGTTTCTGGTTCCATTTGTCATCACTGCTTAGAGTCATCTGATACCAGTGATCTTTGCTCCTGATCCGAGTTTGGCGGCCAGCTCTGATGCATCAAGGCCCAGTGTCAGTTCTGCATCCAACTGCTGGCCCAGGATCCAAGTACGGAGGCAGGCTCTGACATGCTGAATCCCAGTGGCACTTCTGCCTACATCTGCCAGACCTGGATCTGAGTTGAGAGGCTGGCTCTGACAGGCCCAGGCTCCGTGGAAGTTCAGTTTCCACGGGAGGGTCCCCCCTCCCTCTGCCTGTCCTGTCTCTTGGCCCCTGCTGTCTGTATATGTCCCTTCACCTTGGTGGGACTCCACAAATCTACCTGATTTGCACTGGGACTGCCTGCTAACTGAGAATTTCTCTCTTTCTTTCTCTCTCACCTTCACTTTCCACGTCCTGTCATTTATCTGCTCTCTGCTATTCCTCTGACCCCCTTCATATCTTCTCCTGTCTCCACAACTCACCCTCTCCCTCCTGTCTGAAATTCTCTGTTCATGAAATATCTAAGGTAGGCGTTCCATTGCTCAGTGTTCAGTTTCCATTTCATACTTTCCACTTCAATGTAAAAAAAGAACAACACTTTGCTGAGAAAGCCAGGGAGGGTCTCTCTGTGAACTTTCTCCATGCCCATGCCTGGTGAGTAGGAAACTGCAGAGATCATTTTCTCGGACTGACCAAACGGTGAGACACCCCTTCAGGTTAGTGTGTATTCCAAGGATAAGGTCCAACACCACATTCGCTGAATCATTTGTGTTTTCAGCATTATGCCTTCGGCAGCTTCTTCGCTCCTCTTTTAGGAATTCTGTCTTGAATTGAATGTTCAGGCATTTTGTTCTGTCCTTGTGCATGAGTTCAAGCTGACTTGGAGTTCTTAGCTTGGTGTACCAAGCCTTCTTTGGGTTCGCCCATGGGAAATACATCTTGTGATTAAGGCATCTTTCCTGTTACTGTTACCATGGTAAAACTGTTCAAATGCTTTTATGGAGGAATGTCATATTCCCCAAGATGTGCATCAATGGACCAAGAAAATAACAAGACACACATTACTGAACCAAATTTGTGTTTTGCATGTTTTTTTTTACAGGAAGTTTAAATTCCATATCTTAGATTAGATTGAAGGATCATGGAACTGCAAGTACTTGGGTGCACCAAATTATGTCAGCAGCAGGACAGAGTTCATGAGGCAGATAGAAAATCCACTGTATTCCCTTATTTCAGCCAACACTAAGCCATGGTATGTCTGTGTGTCTCTCTTCTGTTTGTCTGACATATAATATCTAACTTTCTATCACTCCCTGTCGCTGTCTCTGTGTATCTCCGTCTCTCACTGTCTCTGTCTCTCTGTATATGTTGCTTCACCCTGATGGGCCTCTACAACTCTACCTGCTGTGCACTGGGCCTGCCAGCTTACTGAACTTCTCTTATTCTCTCTCTCTCTCTCTCTCTCTCTCTCTCTCTCTCTCTCTCTCTCTCTCTCTCTTGTTCTTGCTCTCTCCAAATCTCTCACAATCTCTCTTGCCTTCTGTCTTTCCCTCTGCAACCTTGATGAATACCAGCAGGTCTGGACTTGCTCAGGACTGTTATCTACCATATCTGATATATATATATATATATATATATATATATATATATATATATATGTCTCCCTTGCTGTGTGTGTGTTTCTCTGAGTCAGAGTACTGAAGACCATGCTAAACCAGTCTAAAATGGGAAAATTAATGTTTTTTTATTGTCCTATAGATACCCTTCCTTTTGAAACATGTGAATGCTTTCTGCCAAGTAGCTTCTATCAAGAAAGGCAGCTGATGTGTCTACTATTTACATTTTTGCCAAAGCCAGAGTATTCCCCTAAGGTCCTGCTAGCTGAAAGCAATCCACCAAAAAGGCTCAAAGAATCACTCCAGATAAACAGTATTCAGTCCCTCAATGATACCAGATTCCTTTCCTCCTCATCTTGTACCTTTCCCGGGGAAATCCATCCCTCATCTGACCATGCAACCCACTGTCACCAGGACTTCAGAAACATATTTTTCTAAAGTAAATCTCATCTCCTACACTGCTGGCATCTACCGAGGCTTAGGATGCCCAAGTGAGTTCCACACATTCTGGAAATCCATGGAGCAACCAGGTACTCCCAGATGTGATAGTACCCCTCTATGCTCAAGGCCACCAAAGATGTTCAATGCCCCTTCATCAAGAAGAAGCAGTCTTTGGAACTTGACATCATTATACCCTAAGTTAAGTTACCAATTCTAAGAACCCTAATTTCCATAGTCAGTGAAGGTGGGAATGAAAGGTTGTGGCATCTTGCTACCTGCCCATTCACACAGTGAGAAAATTTCTAGTTCTTGGACATTCTAAGATTCGTGTTTCGCTGCTCTCTCTCTCTCTGTGAACACTCTCCATAGCTAGGCATGTTTGAGTGGGACATCTCAGAGATTTTGTTTTGAGACTGACTAAACACTGAAACTCCCCATTAGGTCAGTGTATTTTGCAAGGGGAGGCCCTCACCAAGATCGCTGAATCACTTGTGGGTTTCAGATTTACGCCTTTGGGAGTTTCTTCACTCCACTGTTCAGACCGCTGTAGCCTCAACACTGTTCAGGCATTTTTGTTCCACAATTTTCCATGAGTTATGGCTGACAACATCCTATGAGACGTTGAGTATCAAACCTCCTTCAGCCACTTCTCTTGGAATTACATCTTATTTTTAAGGGATTCTAGCAGTTACTGTTACTGTGGTATAAACGTTCAATGCCTTTTTGTGGAGGAATGAAAAATTCAGTAAGAAGTACAATACTGGAATAAGAAAATGAAATGTTTTTTACATTACTGTTTTTTACATTACTGTTTTTACTGTAAAAAAATATTTACAGTAATGTTTTTTACATTACTGTAAAAAACGTGAGTGTTCCCTGATTAGCTTCTTCCAGGAAGGTTTAAATTCCATTTCTTAGATTAGATTGAAAGATCATTACACTGTAGATACTTGTGTGCATGAGATGATGTCAGCAGGAGGACAGAGTTCATTATGGAAAGACAGCATTCTCCATGAGTATTTTGTGAGCCTCTCTCTGGAAGTGATATTCATTAATCTTAAACTACACTAAACCTTGGATTGTCTGTGTGTCTGTCTGTTCTTTCATTCTCTAACTCTCTATCACTCACAATATCTGTCTCTGTGTATCTCTGTCTCTCACTGTTTGTTTCTCTATGTATATGTCTCTACACCCTAAGTCGGAGTCTATATTTCTTTCTTCTTGCAGTATGCCTGAATCATATATTAATGCAAAGTCCCCCTCCCCCTCTCTCTATCTCTCTCTGACTCTCTCTCTGTCTCTCTCTCTCTGGTCCTCTCTATTTGGATCTGTACCATGGTTGTATACCAGCGGCTGTACTTGTTCTGGTTTGGTGTCCACCTAAACTGAGCAATTACCTTATGTTTGTATCTCTCTCTCTCTCTCTCTCTCTCTCTCTCTCTCTCTCTTTCTCTCTTTCCCTCTCGGTGTGTGTGTGTGTGTGTGTGTGTGTGTGTGTGTGTGTGTGTGTGTCTGACTCTTTGTTCGTGTACTGAAGAGCAAGCTATACCTCTCTACATTGCAAAATAAAGGTGCATTTTTATCACCCGAAAGATACCCTTCCCATTCCAAAATGACAATGCTTTCAGCCAAGTAGCTTCTATCATAAAGAGGCAGCTGATGTGTCTCCAATTTGCTTTTTTTGGTAAACACAAAATATTCGTGTAAGTTCCAGGGAGTTGAATTGGACACATGCAAACAGGTCCATATAGATGCTCCACAGATGAATAGTATTCAGCCTCTCAATGATCCCAGACTCCTTTCCTCCTCATCTTGGATCTCTCTCTCTGGAAAATCTCCGTCATTTGACCACTCGCCCCAGTGATACCAGGAATTCAGAAGCATTTTCTTTTCTAAACTTAACCTCATCTCCTATACTACTGACATGTGGCAAGGTCTAGGAGTTACGAATGCTACCTTGCCTGTCCAAGGAAGGAACACACAGAGACTCTAGGATGTGGTAGTACCAAAAACCTTCTCAGCTCCCCAATGATGGTCAATGTCCTACTTCAGCAATATGCAGTCTTTATAACTCGATATCCTTATTCCCTAAATTGCCATTTCTAACACCCCATCATTCACTATTTACAGAAATGGGAATGAAATGTGCAGGCATCAGGCTGGTCTGTCCAAGGCACTTGGCATGATGCACTCACTCAGGCAGTACTCTGTTCAATCCAGGCTTCCATGGTTACTAAGTCTGCAAGCTGGTTTATAAGACCCTTTTAAAAAACAGATCCCAAACCACTTATGCTGTCTTATTCTCTCTCTCTCTCTCTCTCTCTCTCTCTCTCTCTCTCTCTCTCTCTCTCTCTCTCTTTTCCCTGACCATCACAACTTCCACTTCCTCTCTGTTCTCTGCTCTTTGCTACTCTTCTGACCCACTTCAACTCTTCTCCTGTCTCCCCCAATCATCAACTCCAAGCCTGTCTGAAATCCTCGGTTCTTGGACTATCTAAGGCAGGTGTTCCTTTTCTCGGTGTTCAGTTTACATTTCTTACTTTCTACTTCAATGCAAACAAAAGACCAACACTATGCCTGTTAAAGCCACAGAGGGTCCCTCTTTGTGATCTCTCGCCATGCCCAAGCTTGGATGTGCAGAAAACCGCAGGGATCATTTTCTCACACTGACATAATGGGGAGACACCCCTTTAGGTCGTTTTGTATCTTAAGGATGAGGTCCAACACCACATTCGCTGAATCATTTGTATTTTCAGCCATATGTTTTGGCAGTTTCTTCCTTCCTCTTTTAGGAATTGTGTTGCGACTTGAATGTTCAGGCATTTTGTTCTGCCCTTGTCCATGAGTTCAAGCTGACTCTGAGTTCTGAGATCGGGAGCACCAAGCCTTCTTTGGCCTCACCCACAGGAAATACAATTTATGATTAAGGGATACTTCCGGTTACTGTTACCATGGAAAATCTGTTCAAATACTTCTATGGAGGCATGTCATATTCTCCATGAGGTGCATCAACGCACTAAGAAAATCAAAACATACACATTACTGAACATAAGTTGAGTTCTGCATGGTAGCTTCTTCCAGGAAGGTTTAAATTCCATATCTTAGATTAGAATGATGTTCTTCAGCTTAGGTACCTTCAGGAATCGCCATTGGTAGTACATCTAATGTTTAAGTGAATCTAGAGATTACTGTTACCATGGAAAAACCAGTCAATGCCTATTTGTGTATGAATGTCATATACCCTAAGAAATATATCGTATATCAATAGACTAAGAAAATGAATCACATTAATGTAAAAGAGCTGGGTTTTCCACTTTTAGCTTCTTCCAGGAAGGTTTTAATTCCATTTCTTAGATTAGATTGAAAGATCATCGGAATGCAGATACTTTGGTTAACGAGATGCTATCAGGGAAGAGTTCCTTAAGCAGACACGTGATCCTCGATTAATATGTTCGGAGCCTGCCTCTAGACCTAGTACGTTAATACCTCAGCCTACACTAAGCTTGGCTTGTCTGTGTGTCAGTCTGTCTGTCATTTCATTCTGTACTTCTAAATTTATAACTCACTCTCTCTGTCTCTTTGTATCTCTGTCTCTCACTGTCTGAGTCCCTCTAAATATAACTCTACAAAAATGGGTGGCAGTTTATAATACTTCATGCTTAGTAATGTGCCTGCCTGCAAGTAAGCCAAAGTCTCTCTCTCTCTCTCTCTCTCTCTCTCTCTCTCTCTCTCTCTCTCTCTGGTCCTCTGTGTTTGCCTCTGCACCACTTTGGGTGAATACATGCAGCTGTAATTGATCTGGACTGGTCTCCACCTTGACTGTGTGTGTGTGTGTGTGTGTGTGTGTGTGTGTGTGTGTGTGTCTGTCTGTCTGTCTGTCTGTCAGTCTGTCTGTCTGTCTGTCTGTCTCTCTGTATGATTACTGGAGAGCAGGATAAATCATACTACAGTAGCAAAATTAAGGTGCTTTTTATGATAAATCACACTAGAGTGGCAAAATTAAGGTGCTTTTTTATTGTCCTAATGATACCCGTCCCATGCCAAAATGAGAATGCTTTCAGCCAAGTCACTTCTATAAAAACGAGGTAGCTTATGTGAGTTCAAATCATGTTTTTGGCAAACACAAAGGAGTCATGTAAGTTCTGGGGAGCTGAATGGGACCCATGCAAACAGGTACAAAGATGCACTCCATTTAAATAGTATTCAGCCTATCAATGATCACAGATTACTTTCCTCCTATTCTGTAATGTCTCTCTCCAGATGAACTCCCTTATCTGACCATTCGCCCCTCTGATACCAGGATTTCAGAAACATTTTCTTTTCTAAACTTAACCTCATCTCCTACACTGCTGACATCTGGCAAGTTCTTGGAGGACGGAGTGAATGATACATGCCCTGCAAAAGAAATGAGCATCCACATACTCCAGGATGTGGTAGTGCAACAACATTCTCTGGTCCCCCAATTATGTTCGGTACCACAGCTTCAGCAGGATGCAGTCTTGAGAAATCCATATCCTTATTCCCTAAATTGCCAATTCTAACACCACAATATTCAGTATTCAAGGAAACTGAGAATGAAAGTTCCAGGCATCAGACTGGCCTGGCCAGGGCACCTGCCATAATGCACTCACTCAGGCAGTACTCTGTTCATTACAGAGTATTATGGGTACTAACTATACAAGCAGGAATGAAGTAACCCTTAAAAAGACAGATCCTGATCCATTCATGCTCTCTTATTCTCTCTCTGTCTCCCTGTCACTCTCTGTCTTCCCTCTCCCCCTGTAACTTTCCACTTCCTCTCTGCTATCTACTCACTGCTCTTCATCTGACCCTCTTCGTATCATCTCCTGACTCCCCTAATCCAACTATCCAACCCTGTGAGAAATCCTTGGTTCCTGGACTTTCTAATGTTGGTGTTTGATTGTTCATTGTTCTGTCTCCATAATGGTCTTTCCCCTTCCACGAAAACAAAATACCAACACTGGTGCTGTGAAAATCAGAGAGGGTCTCTCTCTGTGACCTCTCTACGTGGCCATGCCTGGATGATAGGGAAACTCAGAGATCATTGTCTTGGACTGATCAAACGGTGAGACACACCCTCACGTTGGTGTGTATCCCAAGGATGAGATCCAATACCACATTCCAAGAATCATTTTTATTTACAGCATTATGTCTCCGGCAGTTTCTTCCCTCCAATTTTAGGTATTCTGTATCGACTTGAATGTTCAGGTATTTTGTTTTGCCCTTGCCATGATTTCAAGCTTACTCTGAGTTCTGAGATTGGGAGTACCAAGCCTTCTTAGGCCTCGCCCATGGGAATTACATCTTATGAGTAAGGCATCCTTCCTGTTATTGTTACCTTGGAAAACTGTTCAAATGCTTTTATGGAGGAATGTCATATTACCCAGGTTGTACATCAATGGACTAAGAAAATGAAAACACACACATAACCGAATCAAAATTGATTAAAGCATGGTAGCTTCTTCCAGGAAGGTTTAAATTCAATATCTTTGATTAGATTGAAAGATCCTTGGACTGCAAGTACTTGTGTGCACCAAATGATGTTAGAATCAGAACAGAGTACATGAGGCAGAGAGAGCCTCATCCTTGAGAATGATAGGACTGCCCTGAGGACCTCGTATTCACTCATCTCAGTGTACTCAAAGCCATGATTTTTCTGTCTGACTCTCTGTCTGAATTTTCATCTCTAACTCTCTATCACTCACTGTCTCTGTCTTTCTGTGTATGTCCCTTCACCCTGGTGTCCTGCCTGCTAATTGAGCCTCTCTCTCTCTCTCTCTCTCTCTCTCTCTCTCTCTCTCTCTCTTGCTCTTGCTCTTGCTCTTGCTCTCTCTGTCTGTCTCTCTCCATCCCAGTATCTCACTCTGTCTCTGGCCTTCTGTCTTTGCCTCTGCAACCTGGATGAATACCAGCATCTCTGGACTTGCTCAGGACTGTTCTATACCCAATCTGATCCTTTCGTCTGTGTGTTTGCATGTGTCTCACTTGTTGTGTGTGTTTCTGTCTCTGTCAGTATATTGAGGAGCATGCTAAACCACTCTAAAATGGCAAGATTAAGATGCTTTTTATTGTCCTATAGATACCATACTTTTTCAAACAATGAATGCTTTCCCTCAAGTTGCTTGTATCAAAAAAAGGCAGCTGATATGTATCCAATTTATATTTTTGGCAAACGCAAAATTTTCCTCTAAGTTCCAGTGAGTTGAATGGGACACAGGCAAAAGGTCCAAAGATTCACTGCAGATCAATACTAGTCAGCCTCTCAATGTTCCCAGATTCCTCTCCTCCTCATCTGGTACTTTCCCTGGGAAAACCCTCCCTCATCTGACCACGCAAAACTCTGTCACCAGGACTTAAGCAATATTTTGTTTTCTAGACTTAAACTCATCTTCTAAACTGCTGACATCTGCCAAGGATCTGGATGCCCAAGACAGTGCCACATATTCCGGAAATCCGTCGAAAAACAGGTACTCCAGTATGTGGTAGTGCCCCACTGTTCTCAGGGCCTCCAAAGTTTGTCAATGCCCTTTCATCAAAAACAAGCAGTCTTGAGAACATGACATCGTTATCCCCAATCTTGACAAGTCTAAGAACCCAAATTTCCGAATAAATGAAGGTAGGAATGAATGGTCCTGGCATCTGGCTACCTGCTCAACACACACAGAAGGGGGCACTCACTCAGCCACTACTCTTTTCAGTACAGAGTTCCATGGGTAATAAGTCTACCTGCAGAGTTTTAGGAACCTTTAAAAAACAGATCCCTACTCACAACTGACGTATTATTCTCTCTGTCTCCTTCCAATTCCTCTCTGCTATCTTCTTTCTGCTATCTTCCACTGACCCTCTTCATATCATTTTTGTCTCCCCCACTGATGCTCTACAACCATGTCAGAAAATCTAAAGGTCATGGACATTCAAAGATTGGTGTTCCATTGCTCAGGGTTTCATCTTCATAGCGAGATTTCCCCTTCGTCGTAAACAAATGATCAAAATGGAGGAGTGAAAGCTATGGAGGCTCTCTCTCTGTGAACTCTCTCCATACTCAGGCTCAGTTGAACAGTCCATCACAGAGATCATTTTCTGGGAATGAACAAATGGTGAAACACCCCATGATGTCAGTGTGTTTCCCAAGGAATAGGTCCACCACCACATTGTCTGAATCACCTCTGGGTTAAGATATATTCGTTTGGGAGCTTCCTTCCACTGTTCAGACCCCTGCATCGTCTCAACGGTTTGGGCATTTTTGTTCCACAATTGTTGATGAGTTAAGGCTGATTCCCTCTTCTGAGATGTTGGATACTGAGCCTCCTTCAGACACCTACATAGGAATCATATCTTATGTTTAGGGGAATCTAGCGGTTACTGTTACCACGGAATAACCATTCAATGCCTTTTTGTGGAGGAATGTCAAATACCCAAAGAAGTATGTCAATGGACTAAGAAAATTAAAGGAATCACATTACTGTAAAAAAGGTCAGTTTTCCATGGTTAGCTTCTTCCAGGGTGATTAAAACTCCATTTCTTAGGTTAGATTGAAAGATCATTGGACTCCATATACTTGGTGCATGAGAGGATGACAGCACCAGGACACAGTTCATTAGACAGAGACAGAATCCTCCATGTCTCTTATGGTGCCTTCTTTAGAATGTATATTGCACTTATCCTAGCCTATACTAGTCATGGACTGTCTGTCTGTCTGTCATTTCATTCTTGACTCTCTATCACTCAATGTCTCTGTCTCTGGGTATCTCAGTCTCTCATTATCTATGTCTCTATTTATAAGTCTCAACACCCTGGGTGGGAGTCTATAGTTCTATTTACTTTGAAATGTGTTTGCCTGCTACAATAAGCCAAAGTCTCTGTCTCTCTCTCTTTCTGGTACTCTGTTTTTGCCTCTGCACCCTGAGTGAATACCTGAAGATCAACTTGTTCTGGACTGGTAACCACCTAAACTGAGCTGTTCTCTGTACGTTTGTATGTGTCCCTTTCTCTCTAGCTCACTAGGTTGTGTGTGTGTGTGTGTGTGTGTGTGTGTGTGTGTGTGTGTGTGTGTGTGTGTGTGCCTGTCTATCTGTGACTCTGTCTTAGTACAGAAGAGCATGCTAAACCTCTCTACAATGGTAAACTTAAGGTGCTTTTTTGTTGTCCAAAAGATGCCCTTCCCATTCTAAAATGAGAATGCTTTCAGCCAAGTCACATCTATTATAAAGAGGCAGCAGATGTGTCTCCAAATTATGTTTTTGGTAAAACCAAAATATTCCTGTAAGTTCCAGGGAGCTGAATGTGACCCATGCAAACAGGTCCAAATATGCATTCCAGAAAATAGGATTCAGCCTCTCTGTCATCCCAAATTCTTCATCATCTGGTATCTCTATTCCTCGAATCACTCCATCATCTGTCCATTCACCGCTCTGATACAGGACTTCAGAAACCCTTTTGTTTCTAACCTTACAAGTTCGTACTCCCACCAGCAATGGAGGAGTGTACCTTTTTATCCACATCCTCTCCAGCATAGATTGTCATTGGTATTTTTAATTTTAGCCATTCTGACAGGTGTGAGGTGGTATCTCGGTGTTGTTTTGAGTTGCATTTCTCTGATAGCCAAGGATTTTGAGCACTTTCTTAAGTGTCTTCCATCCATTTCAGATTCCTCTGTTGAGAATTCTCTATTTAATTCTGCACCCCAGTTTTTAATTTCATTGTTTAGTGTTTTGGTGGCTACCTTCTTGATTACCTTATATATTTTGGAAATCAGTCCTCTGTCAGATGTGGGATGGGTGAAGATCTTTTCAAATTCTGTGGGTCGTCGTTTTGTCCTATTGACTGTTTCCTTTGCCTTGCAGAAGCTTCTCAGTTTCAGGATGTCCCATTTATTAATTGCAGACCTCAATGTCTGTGCTACTGGCATAATGTTCAGGAAGCTGTCTCCTGTGCCAATTTGTTCAAGGGTAATTCCCACATTCTCTTCTAGAAGATTCAGTGTGGCTGGATTTATGCTGAGATAGTTGATCCATTTGAACTTAGGTTTTGTGCATGGTGACAGGTATGGATCCATCTGCAATTTTCTGCATGTCCGAATCCAATTGTACCAGCACCATTTGTTGAAGATGCTATGTTTTTTCCATTGTATAGATTTAGCACCATTGTCAAAGATAAGGGATTCGTAGGTGCGTGGGTCAATATCATGGTTTTCAATTCAATTCCATTGGTCTATCTGTATATTTTTATGCCAATATCAAGCTGTTTTCAGAACTGTGGTTCTATAGTAGAGCTATGGTAGAGCTTGAAGTCGGGGATGGTGATTCCTCCTGAAGATCCTTGTGAAGAGTTGTTTTGGCTATCCTGGGTTTTTTATTTTTCCATATAAAGTTGAGTAGTGTTCTTCAATGTCTGTGAAAAACTGTGTTGGGATTTTGATGGGGATTGCATTGAATCCGTAGATTGCTTTTGGTAGGATTGCCATTTTTACTATGTTAATTCTACCTATCCAAGAGCATGGAAGATCTTTCCATTTTCTGGTATCTTCTTTAATTTATTTCTTTAAAGTCTCAAAGTTCTTATTGTACAGGTCTTTCACTTTTTTGGTTAGTGTTACCCCAAGATATTTTATGTTGCTTGTGGATATTGTGAATGGTGATGTTTCCCTGATTTCTTTCTCATTGGATTTATCATCTGTATATAGTAGGGCTACTAATTTTTTTGAGTTAATTTTGTATCCTGCTATTTTGCTGAAAGTGTTTATCAGCCGTAGGAGTTCCCTGGTAGAGTTTTTCAGGTCACTAATGTAGACTATCATGTCATCTGCAAATAGGGGAAGTTTGGCTTCATCCTTTCCAATTTGCATCATTTTTATCCCCTTTTCTTGTCTTATTTCTCTAGCTCTGGATAGTCTAGAACTTGTAGGCTATCATGTCATCTGCAAATAGTGAAAGGTTGACTTCATCCTTTCCAATTTGCATCCCTTTGATCCCCTTTTCTTGTCTTATTGCTCTAGCCAGAACTTCAAGTACAATATTGAAGACATATTGAGAGAGTGGACAGCCTTGTCTTGTTCCTGATTTTAGAGGAAACGCTTTGAGTTTCTCTCCATTTAGTTTGATGCTGGCTATTGGTTTGGTGTATATTGCGTTTATCATGTTTAGATATGTTGATTTAAGTTTGGTAAATGATATTTATCCAGAAAGCTGTCCATTTCCTTTAGATTTTCCAATTTTGTGGAATACAGTTTTCAAAGTATGACCTGAAGATTCTCTGGATTTCCACAGTGTCAACTGTTATATCCCCGTTTTCATTTCTGATTTTGTTAATTAGAAGGCCCTTTTTCTGCCTTTTGGTTAGTTTGGCTAGAGGTTTGTCTATCTTATTGTTCTTCTCGAAGAATCAACTCTTTGTTTCATTGATTTTTGTACTGTTTTCCTAGTTTCTACTTTGTTGATTTCGGCTCTCAGGTTGATCATTTCCTGGCGTCTACTCCTCCTTGGTGTCTTTGCTTCTTTTTGCTCTAAAGCTTTCAGTTGTTCTGTCAATTCACTAATGTGATTTTCCTCCAGTTTCTTCATGAGAGCACTTACTGCTATGAACTTCCGTCTTAGCACTGCTTTCAGTGTGTCCCATAAGTTTGGGTATGTTGTGTCTACATTCTCATTAAATTCTAGGAAGTCTTTAATTTCTTCTTTTTATTTCTTCCTCAACCCAGGAATGATGCAATTGGGTGTTATTCATTTTCCACTCGAATGTAGGTTTTCTGCAATTCGTATTGCTATTGAATTCTAGCTTTAATGCATGGAGGTCTGATAAGATACAGGGGGTTATTTCAATTCTTTTGTAACTGTGGAGGTTTGCTTTGCTGCCAACTATGTGGTCAATTTTTGAGAAGGTTGCATGTGGCGCTGAGAAGAAGGTATATTCTTTGTGTTTGGATGGAATGTTCTATAGATATATGTTAAACCCAGTTGGGTCATAACTTCTGTCAGATCCTTTGTTTCTTTGTTAAGTTTCTGTCTGGTGGTCCTGTCTAGTGGTATAAGGGGGTGTTGAAGTCTCGTACTATAAGTGTGTGTGGTTTGAGCTTTAGTTATATTTCTTTTACAAATGTGTGTGCTTTCGTATTTGGGCAATAGATGTTCAGGATTGAGACTTCGTCTTGATGGGCTTTTCCTGTGATGAGTATGAAATGCCCTTCTTCATCTCTTTTGATTGATTTTAGTTTGAAGTCTAATTTGTTAGATATTAGGATTGCTAATATCTAACAGCTTCTTTCTTGAGCTCATTTGATTGGAAAAATTTTCCCATCCTTTTACTCTGAGATATCACCTGTCTTTGAAATTGAGTTGTGTTTCTTGTAAACAACAGAAGGGATTTTGTCTTCCTATCCATTCTGTTAGCCTATATCTTTTTATGGGTAAGTTAAGACCATTGACATTTAGGGATATTAATGTTCATTGGTTCTTCTTTGTTTTGGATTTATTGTTGGTGGTGTCATTGCGTATGGATTTCGCCCTCCTGTTGCTTTTTGTGTTTGGTAAAATTAGATTATATATTGCCAGTGTTTTTGTGAGTGTGGTTATGTTCGTTAGGTTGGAGTTTTCCTTCCAAAATCTTCTGTAGTGCTGGATTTGTGGATATGTATTGTTTAAATCTGTTTTTGTCATGGAATATCTTGGTTTCTCCATCAATAGTGATTGAAAGTTTTGCTGGGTACAGTAGTCTGGGTTGACATCCATGCTCCCTTAGTGCTTGTAGGGTATCTATCCAAGACCTTCTGGCTTTCAGAGATTCCATTGAGAAGTCGGGTGTGATTCTGACTGGTTTGCCTTTATATGTTACTTGTCCTCTTTCCTTTGCTGCTCTTAAATTTTTCTCTTATACTGTAGATATTTTGTTTTGATTATTATGTGTCAGGGGGATTCTTTTTGTGGTCCAGTCTGTTTGGTGTCCTGTAAGCTTCTTGTACTTTCATAGGCATGTCCTTCTGTAGGTTGTGGAAGTTTTCTTCTATGATATTGTTGAATATGTTTTCTGTACCTATGAGCAGGGTTTCTTCACCTTCTTCTACACCTATTATTCTTAGGTTTGGTCTTTTTACAGTGTCCCATATTTCCTGGATATTTTGTGTTAGAGATTTGTTGGACTTGAGGTTTTCTTTGGTTGATGAATATATATCCTCTAGCGAGTCTTCAATAGCTGAGATTCTCTCTTCCATCTCTTGAGTTCTATTGGTTACACTCCCATCTTTAGTTCCTGATCGTTTATCCAGCCTTTCCATTTCCAGCATCACCTCCTCCTGTGTTTCCTTAATTCTGTCTATTTCAGCTTTCATGCTTTGAACTGTTTTAAGAACTCCCTTCACTTGTTTGGATATTTTTTCTTTAGATTATTTAAGAGATTTGTTTATTTCTTGAATTTTTTGTTTTGTCTTTCCCTCCATTTCATGTAATTGTAATTTTTTGTTTGCTTTTTATTCTATTTCTTTAAGGGATTTTCTTGTTTCCTCTTTAAAGGTCTCTATCATCTTGCTGAGATAATTTTTGAGGTCCATGTCATCTTCATGCTGTGTTAGTCTTTTCAGATCTTGGTGGAGTGGGGTCCCTAGATTCTGGTGGTGTCATATTGTTCTTTCTGTTGTTGAGTGAAATCTTACTCTGTCTTCTTCGCATATCTTCTTTTAGTGGGTGCAGGTGGGGTCTCTCTATCTCCTCTTCTGACCCAGTGGTGTGTGGGGGCCAGGAATTCAATGTCCACAACTCTGGATGGTCTTGCCTCTCCTGGTAGTCTCCTCACTCGTTGTGGATCTGTTGGCTGAAGGAGATGGAAGAGTGGGTTGTTTCCAGATTCAGGGAGCTCCTCCTTGTCTTTGCGTGTGTACCCCAAGCAGGCAGGCGCAGGCCCGGGAGGGTCGGTGTGAGTGATGGTTTGGGTGGGGGTTGGGTAAGGGCAGAGGCTTACTCACCTCGTTTCTGGGTAGGTCGGCTGAAAGGGATGGAAGAGTGGGGTGCTACCAGATTCAGGGAGCAGGGTGTTCCTCCTTGCCTGGGCGTGTCTATTCCAAGCCGGCAGGCACAGGCGGGTTGATGGGGGGGCAGGTGGTCGGGGTGAGTTATGTTTTGGGCGGGAGTTGTTTAATGGCTGAGACTCACTCACCTAGTTCCTGGGTGGGGCCTGTGGAATGGAAGAGTGGGGCACTACCAGATTCAGGGAGCAGGGAGCTCCTCCCTCGGTCCTCTGTTTTTGACTCTGCACCCTGGGTGATTACCTGAAGCTCTACTTGTTCTGGACTGGACTCCACCCAAATTGTGCTTTTATCTGTCCAATTGTATGTCTCTCTCTCTCTCTCTCTCTCTCTCTCTCTCTCTCTCTCTCTCTGTGTGTGTGTGTGTGTGTGTGTGTGTGTGTGTGTGTGTGTGTGTTTGTCAGTCTGTCTCTGCCTGAGTACTGAAGAGCATAAAAAACCTGTTACAATGGCAAAATTAAGGTGTTTTTTATTTTTAAAAAGATACCCTTCCTTTCCAAAATGAGAATGATTACAGCCAAGTCGCTTCTATCATAAAGAGGCAGGTGATGTGTCTCCAATTTATGTTTTTATTGAAGCAAAAATATCCCTGTAAGTTATAGGGAGCTGAATGGGACCCACGCAAACAGATCCAAAGATGGACTCCAGAAAAATAGTATTCAGCCTCTGTATGTCCACAGATTCCTTTCTCCATCGTCTGGGGTCTCTCTTTACCCAATCACTCCATCATCTGTCCTATCACCGCTCTGATACCAGGGCTTCAGAAACACTTTTGTTTCTGAAGTTAACTTCATCTGCTACACTGATGATATCTGATGAGACCTAAGCGGCCCTAGTGAGTGTTACCTGCTATGTCCAAAAAAGGAACAAACAGATATTCCAGGGCAGGCAGGGTTATAGGAACCCTTTAAAAGACAGATACCTACACACTCCTGATATCTTATTCTCTTTGTCACCGTCCAATTCTAATATGCTATCTGTTAACTGCTATTTTGTGTCTTCCTCTGACCCTCTTCGTCTCTTCTCCTGTCTTCCCCACTCACCACATCCAACCAAGTCAGAAAATCCAAAGTTCATGGACATTCTAAGATTCCTGTTCCATTGCTCAGGATTACATCTCCGTAGCAAGCTTTCCCTTTTCACTTAAATGACCAACTCTGGACCAACTCTGAAAGACATTTGGGCACTCTCTCTGTGAACTCACCCCATACCCAGGCTCGTTTGAGTGGCACATCCCAGAGACCATTTTGGGATTGACCAAATTGTGAAATACTTCATCAGATCGCTGTGTTTCCAAAGAATGAGGCATACAACCACATTTGTGGATTCACCCTTGGCTTTCAGATTTATGCCTTTGGGAGTTTCTTCCCTCAAGTCTTTGGACACCTGTGCTGTCTCAACTCTTCGGGTATTTTCTGTTCCATATTTGTTGATGAGTTAAGGCTTACTCCATCTTTTGTGATGTTATGTACCAAGCCTAATTCAGCCATCTTCATTGGAATTACATCTTATGTTTAAGGGAATATAGTGGTAACTGTTACCGTGGAAAAAAACATTCAATGCAATTTTGTGGAAAATGCAACACACCCTAAGAAGTATATCACCTAAGAAAATGACCCATTATATTACTGTAAAAAAGGTGAGTTTTCCATTGTTAACCTTTTCCAGGAATGTTTAAATTCCATTTCTTAGATTAGATTGAAACATCATTAGACTACAGGTAATTGGGTGCACAAAGTGATGCCAGCAGCAGGATAGAGTTCATAAGGCAGAGACAGCATCATCCATGAGTATGATGGGAGACAGCACTGGACCTGGTATTCACTTATCTCAGCCTACACTAAGCCTTTTTATGTCTGTGTGTCTGTCTGTCTGCTTGTCTGACATTTCAGTCCCTACCTCTCTATCACTCATTGTCTCTGTCTCTGTGTATATCCGTCTCTCACTTTCTCTGCCTCTGTATATGTCTCTTGAAACAGGTGGGGCTCTACAACTCTACCTACTTTTCACGGAACTGCCAGCTACACTGAGTCTCTCTCTCTCTCTCTCTCTCTCTCTCTCTCTCTTCATCTCTCTCTCACTCTCATCTGCCTCTTCTTCTTTGCTCTCTGCTCTTTTCTATTCTTCTGAGCCTCTTAGTCTCTTCTCCTGTCTCCCACACTCACCGTCTTGCACCCTGTTTGAAATCCTTGGTTCGTGGACTTTCTAAGGTAGGTGTTCCATTGCTCAGTGTTCAGTTTCCATTTCATACTTTCCACTTCCATGTTAACAAAAGACAAACACTATTGCTGTGAAAGCCAAGGAGAGTCTCTCTCTCTCTCTTTCCATGCCCATGCTTGGGTGAGTAAGTATTCTCAGAGTTCATTTTCTTGTACTGACCAAAGGGTGAAACACCCCTTCAGATTGGTGTGTATCCCAAGGATGAGGTCCATCTCCATATTCACTGAATCATTTGTGTTTTCAGCATCATACCTACATAAGTTTCTTCCCTCCTGTTTTAGGAATTCTTTCTCAACTTGAATGTTCACGCATTTTTTCTGCCCCTGTCCAGGAGTTCAAGCTGTCTCTGAGTTCTGAGAGTGGGATTACCAAGCCTTCTTCAGCCTCACCCATGGCAAATGCATTTTATTTTAAGGGTTCCTTCCACTTACTGTTTCCATGGAAAAAGTGTTCATTGACTTTATGGAGGCATATTCTTCAAGAAGTGCATCAAGGACTAAGAATGTCAAAAGACACACATTACTGAAAATAAGTTGAGATTTGCATGGTAGCTTCTTCCTGGAAGGTTTAAATTCCATATCTTAGATTAGATTGAAGGATCATTGGACTGCAGGTATTTCGGTGCAGCAATGATCTCAGCAGCAAGACAGAGTTCATGAGTCAGAGACAGAATCCTCCACAAGTACATTATGACTCTAATGTTGACCTTGTATTCACTAATCTCAGTCTACATTAAGTTTTGATTTTTCTGTGTATCTCTCTGTCTGTTAGTGTGAAATTTCATCTCTAAGACAGGAGGCACGGTTTTTGACCCTTTAAAAGACAGAACCATATCCACACCTGGTCTATTATTCTCTCTGTCACCATACAATTCCTCTCTGCCATCTTCTCTCTGTTATCTTTCTCTGACCCTCTTCATCTCTTCTCCTGTCTCCCCCACTCACCCTCTCCAACAATGTCAGAAAAACTAAAGTTCATGTACATTCTAAGTTTCCTGTACCATTGCTCAGGGTTATGTCTCCATAGCGAGCTTTCCCCTTCCATGTAAACAAATGGCCAAATATGGAGGTGGGAAAGCCATGGAGGCTCTATCTCTGTGATATCTCTCCATAACCAGGCTCGGTTGAGTGGGACATCCCAGAGTTCTTTTTCTGGGACTGACCAAACAATGAAACAACCCGTGAGGTCAGTGTGTTTCCCAAGGAAGAGATCCAACACCACATTGCTGAATCAAAGGTGGGTTTCAGATTTAGGACTTTGGAAGTTTTTTCCCTCAACTGTTTGGAACACTGCATCCCATCAACGATTCGGGCATTTTTTATTCCACAAATGTCGATGAGTTAAGGCTGACTCCATGTTCTTAGATGTTGGGAACTGAGCCTCCTATAGCCTCCTCCATTGGAATTACATCTTATGTTTAAGAGAATCTATCTGCTACTGTTATCATGGAAAAACTGCTCAATGCTATTTTGTGGAGCAATATCAAATACCCTAAGATGTACATCAATGGACTAAGTGAGCCAAAGTAATCACATTACTGTAAAAAAAGGTGTGTTTTCCATGGTTAACTTCTTCAGGAAGGTTTAAATACCATTTCTTAGATTAGATTGAATGATCATGTGTCTGTAGATACTTTGGTGCAAGGGATGATGTCAGGAGCAGGACTGAGTTCATTAGGCAGAGACAGCTTCATCCATGAGTATGTTGGTAGCCAACCTCTGGATGTATAAATCATCCAAGCCTACATTATGCTTTGGACTGTCTGTGTGTCTATCTGTCATTTCAGTCTCTAACTCTCTCGCTAGCACTCACTATCTCTGTGTCTGTCTCTGTGTATCAATGACTCTCTCTGTGTTTCTCTGTATATGTCTCTACACCTTGGGTGGGAGTCTATAATACTAACTGCTTTGCAAGTTGTTTGCCTGCTACACTAAACCATATTCTGTCTCTCTCTTTGCCTAGTCCTCTGTTTTTGCCTCTGCACTCTGGGTGAATGCCTGAATCTGTACTTGTTCTGGACTGGTCTTCACCTAAACTGAGCTTTTAAGTGTCCATTTGTATATGTCTCTTTTGCTGTCTCTCTCTCTGTCTCTCTGTCTCTCTCTGTCTCTGTCTCAGTCTCTGTCTCTCTCTCTCTCTCTCTCTCTCTCTCTGTGTGTGTGTGTGTGTGTGTGTGTGTGTGTGTGTGTGTGTGTGTATTGTCTCTCTGGCTGAGTATGGAAGAGAATGCTAAACATCTCAACAATGGCAAAAGTAAGGTGATTTCTTATTGTCCAAAAGATGCCATTCCCATTCCAAAATGAGAATGTTTTCAGAGAAGACACTTCTATCATAAAGAGGCAGCTGATGTTTTTGCTAAACACAAAATATCCCTGTAATTCCAAGGGAGCTGAATTGGACCGATGTAAATGGGTCCAAAGATGCACTCCAGACAAATAGTATTCATCCTCTCTGTGATCCCAGATTCCTTTCTTCATCATCTGGCATCTGTTTCACGGTTGTATGTCTGTGTTTCGGTCTGTCTGCTTGTTTGGCATTTCAGTCCCTATTTCTCTATCAATCATTGTCTCTGTCCCTGTGTATCTGTCTCTCACTGTCTCTGTCTCTCTGTATATGTCTCTTAACCCTGGTGGGCCTCTACAACTCTACCTAAATTACAATGGACCTGCCTGCTACAGGTCTTCTCTCTCTTCTCTGTCTGTCTGTCTGTCTGTCTGTCTCTCTCTCTCTCTCTCTCTCTCTCTCTCTCTCTCTCTCTCTCTCTCTCTTCTCACGCTCGCTCGCTCACTTGCTCTGTCACTTTCTGGCCTTCTGTGTTTGCCTCTGAATCTTGAGTGAATATCAACAGCTCTGGACTTGCTCTGGAATGTTCCCCTTCAAAACTGACCCTTTTTTCCATCTGTATGTATCATTCTCGCTGTGTGTTTGTCTCCCTCTCTCTGTCACAGTATAGAAGAGATTGCTAAACCACTCTAAAATGGCAAAACTAAAGTGCTTTTTTATTGTCCTAAAGATTCTATTCTCTATCCAAAATGGGAATGCTTTCAGCCAATTTGCTTCTATCAAAAACAGGTAGCTTATGTGACTCCAACTTACGTTGTTGGCAAATGCAAAGTATTCCTGTACGTTCCAGGGTGCTGAGTGGGACCCATGAAAAAGGTTCAATGATTCACTCCAGATAAAACATATTCAGCCTCTCAGTGTTTCCACATTGATTTCGTTCTCCTCTGAGAACTTTCCATGGGAAAAACTTTCTTAATCAGACCATACTCCCCTCTGACATCAGAACTTCAGAAATACTTTTTTCTAAACTTAACTTCTTTTCCTACATTGCTGACAGCTGCCGAGACTTAGGATGCCCAGAAAGTGTCACACAATCTAGAAATCTGTGGATCACCAGGTAATCCAGGATGTGGTAGTACCCCACTATTCTCAACCCCCCCCAAGATGGTCAATGCTACTTCATCAAAAAGAAGCAGTCTTGAGAACTTAACATCCTTATTCCCTATATTGCAAATCTAAGACCCCAAATTTCCATAATCAGAGAAGTTGGGAATGAAAGGGCCTGGCATCGTGCTAACTGCCCATGTCACCTGAAAGTGTACACTCACACAGCCAGTACCCTGTTCAGTCCAGGGTTCCATGGGTACTAAGTCTGCAGGCAGGGTTATAGGACCCCTTGAAAAGACAGATCGCTACCAACTACTGATACCTTATAATCTGTCACTTTCCAATTCCTCTCTGCTATCTGCTATCTGGTATCTTCCTCTGACCCTCTTCATCTCTTCTTCTCTCTCCCCCCTCACCCTCTTCAACAAAGTCAGAAAATCTAAAGTTCATGAACATTCTAAGATTTGTGTTCCAATCTTTTGTGTTCCGTCTCCATAGTGAGATTTCCCCTTCCACAAAAACAAATGACCAACTCTGGAGAAGTGAATGCCCTGGACGCGCTCTCTCTCCATAGCCAGGTTCGGTAGAGCAGCACATCGCAGAGATCTTTTTCTGGGATTGACCAAACATTGAAACACCCCATAAGGTAGGTGTGTTTCCCTAAGATAAGACCTAATACCACATTCGCTGAATCACCTGTTGGTTTCAGATTTATGCCTTTGGGAGTTTCTCTCCCTCCACTGCTCTGAACACTTTGTAGTCTCAACTTCTCACGAATTTTTCTTCCACAATTGTCCATGAGTTAAGCCTAACTTGGTATTCTGAGATGTTGGGTACCGAGCCTCCTTCAACCACCTCCATTGGAATTACAAATTATGTTTAAGGGAAAATAGACAATACTGTTACTGTGGGAAAAAAAGGTTTAATTCCTTTTTTGTAGGAACGTCAAATACCCTAAGAAGTACATCAATTGAATATGAAAATGAAAGGAATCACATTACTGTAAAAAAAAGGAAGTTTTCCATGGTTAATTTCTTCCAGGATGGTTTAAATTCTGTTTCCTAGAGTAGATTGAAAAATCATTGGACTGCAGATATTTGGGTGTATGAGATGATGTCAGTAGCAGGACAGAGTTCATTAGGCAGAGACAGCATCCTCCATGAGTATGATGGGAGCCTGTCTCTGGATGTTAAATGCACTTAACGTAGCCTACACTAAGCCTTGGCCTGTCTTTGTGTCTGTCTGTCTCTCATTTCATTCTCTAACTCTCTCTCTATCACTCACTGTCTCTGTCTCTGTCTCCGTGTATCTCTGTCTCTCACTGTCTGTGTCTCTATGTATATGTCTCCACACCCTGGGTGTGGGGGTCTATAATTCTAGCTGCTTTGCAATGTGTTTGCCGGCTACATTAAGCAAAGTCTCTCTGATTTTCTCTCTCTCTCTCTCTCTCTCTCTCTCTCTCTCTCTCTCTCTCTCTCTCTCTGTGTGTGTGTGTGTGTGTGTGTGTGTGTCTGTCTGTCTGTCTCTCTCTCTCTCTCTGTCGTTCTGTCTCTCTGTTCTAGTACTGAAGATCATGCTAAACCTCTCTACCATGGCAAAATTAGATTGCTGTTTTATTGGATGAAATATACCCTTCCCATTTCAAAATGAGAATACTTTCAGCCAATTCACTTCTATCATAAAGAGGCACATGATTTGTCTCCCACTTATGCTTTTAGTAAAACTAAAATATTACTGTAAGTTCCAGGGAGCTGAAAGAGACCCCTGCAAAGCGTTCTAAATATGATGCACTCCTTATAATTAGTATTCAGCCTCTGAATGATCCCAGAGTCCTTTCATTCTCATCTGAAATCTCTCTCTGGGAGATACTGCCCATGACACCTGGAAGCGTGTACTCACTCAGCCACTACTTTGTTTGTTCCAGGGTTCCATGCGTAATAGCTCTACAGGCAGTGTTATAAGACCTCTTTAAAAGACAGATCCCACCACACTCCTGATGTCTTATTCTCTGTCACCTTCCAATTCATCTCTGAAATCTGCTATCTGGTAACTTCCTCTGACCCTCTTCATATCTTCTTCTGTCTTCCCCACTCAACCAATTCAACAATGTCGGAAGATCTAAAGTTCTTGGACATTCTAAGATTCGTGTTCCTTTGCTCAGGGTTCCGTGTCCATAGTGAGCTTTAGCCTTCCATGTAAACATATGAACATCTATGGTGCTGTGAAAGCCATTGAGGCTCTGTCTCTTTGAACTCTCTCCATACCCAGGCTCGTTTGAGGGGGACATCCCAGAGATCTTTTTCTGGGACTGACCAGATTTTGAAACACTCCATCAGGTTGGTTTGTTTCCCAAGGATGAGGACCACCACCACCTTCGCTAAATCAACGGTTGGTTTCAGATTTACGCCACTGGGAGTTTCTCCCCCTCCACTGTTCAGACCCCTGTGTCATCTCGGCTCTTCAGGCATTTTTTGTTCCCCAATTGTCGATGAGTTAAGCCTGACTCCATATTCTGAGTTGTTGGGTACCGAGCCTCCTCTAGCCATTGGAATTATATCTTATCTTTAAGGGAATCTAGCACTTACTGTTACTGTAGAAAAACCGTTTATTTCCTTTTTGTGGAGGAGTGTCAAATACCCTAAGAAGTACATCAATGGAATAAGAAAATGAAAAGAATATCATTTCTGTAAAAACAGGAGAGTTTCCCATGTTAATTTCTTCTAGGAAGGTTTAATATCCATTTCTTAGATTAGATTGAAAAATCATTGGACTGAAGATACTTGTGTGCATGAAATGATGTCAGCAGCAGGACAGAGTTCATTAGGCAGAGATAGCATTCTCCATGACTATGTTGGGATTCTGCCTATGCATGTGATACGCACTTATACTAGCATACACTAAACCTTGGCCTGTCTCTGTGTCTTTCTTTCTCACCTTTCATTCTTTACCTCCCTCTATCACTCACTGTCTCTGTTCTGTCTCTGTGTATCTCTGTCTCTCACTGTCTTTGTCTCTATGTATGTGCCTCTACACCCTGGGTGGGAGTCTATAGTTCTACCTGGTTTGCAATGTATTTGCCGGCTACACTAAGCCAAAGTCTCTTTCTATTTCTCTCTCTGTCACTCTATCTATCTATCTATCTATCTATCTATCTCTCTATCTCTCTATCTCTCTTTCTGTGTCTCTCTCCCTCCCTCTCTGTGTGGTCATCTGTTTTTACTTCTGCACCCTGGGTGAATACCTGGATCTAAACTTATTCTGGACTGGTCTCCACAAAAATTGAGCTTATATCTGTCCGTTTCCATGTGTCCCAGTCTCTCTCATTCTCACTCTCTCTTTCACTCTCTTTATTTATATCTCTCTTTGTCTTAGTATCTCTCTGTTCTAGTAATGAAGAGCATGCTAAACATGTATACAATAGCAAAATTAAAGTTCTTTTTTTGGAAGAAATATCCCCTTCCCATTCCAAAATAAGAATGATTTCAACCAAGTCGCTTCTGTCTTAAAGAGGCATCTGATGTGTCTCCAATTTATGTTTTCGGTAATCCCAAAATATTTTTGTAAGTTCCAGGGAGCTGAATGGGACCCATGTAAAGAGTTACCAAAATGATTCACTCCTGACAATTAGTGTTCAGCCTATCAATGATCACAGAGTCCTTTCCCGCTCATCTGGGATCTCTCTCTGGGAGATCCTGCCCATGACACCTGGAAGTATGCACTTACTCAGCCACTACTCTTCAGTTCACTGTTCCATGGATAGTAAATCTGCAGTCAGGGTAATTGGACCCTTTAAAAGACAGATCTCTACACACTCCTGATGTCTTATTCCCTCTGTCACCTTCCAATTACAATCTGCTGTCTGGTTAACGGGTATCTGGTATCTTCCTCTGATCCTCTTCATCTCTTCTCCTGTCTCCCCCACTCACCCTCTCAAACCATGTCAGAAAATCTAAAGTTCATGGACATTCTAAGTTTCCTGTTCCATTGCTCAGGATTCTGTCTCCATAGCGAACTTTCCCCTTCCAAAAAACAACTGACCAACTCTGGATCTATGAAAGCCATGGAGGCTCTTTCTCTGTGAACTTCCTCCATGCACAGGCTCGGTTGAATGGGACATCGCAGAGATTTTTTTTTAGGGAGAAAATTATTTAATAGAGCATATTTCAAGCAGGAAGCGGCTTTCAGTTATACAATCACGTCTATGTTCATGGATAGGTGGAAAGGAAATACACTTTTGTAAATTTATATGTGAAGCCAGCTTCAGCTGAGCAAAGTGAAAATAAATGAATCTGCTTCAGACCTTTTTTGCTTGATAAAAGCTGCATTTTAAGATCCTTATGTCTCTTTAGGTTAGTTCAAAATTACTCCAGCTCTTTGAACTTCACCTACTTGATAATTGTTTCTAGTGATCTGTAAACAAGCCTGTTTTAAACAATTAACCTTTGTGATTATGTAGAAGATTTGGGTAAAAAGGATTTGAGAGGAAATTTGCTGCTCAGAATGTAGTATCTTCACACTCTTATGCCTAACCATGCATTCCACAATGCTGTGAATACCAAATTTCTGGGAGCTTTAGCCTTTTCTTTACCAAATTTACCAATCTCAGGAACTCTTTCATTAGAAGTGCATGCCCATGGTCTAGAAAGCCCAGCTTCTTCCACAACAGAGACCCCGATAGTAGGGTGCTGCGTAGCTCACAGATAACTTTTTTGGGATTGACAAAATGGTGAAAATACCATCAGATTAGTGTGTTTCCCAAAAATGAGGCCCGCCACCACATTTGCTGAATCACTGGTAGGTTTCAAATTTATGCCATTGGGAATTTCTTCCCTCCAGTGTTTGGACCCCTGTGTCCTCTCAACTCTTCAGGCATTTTCTGTTACACATTTGTTGATGAGTTAAGGCTGAATCCATCTTTTGAGATGTTGGGTACCAATCCTCCTTCAACCACCTCCATTGGGATTACATCTTATGTTTAAGGGAATATAGCAGTTTCTGCTACCATGGAAAAACAGTACAATTCGTTTTTGTGGAGTAATGTCAAACACTCTAAGAAGTACATCAATGGACTAAGAAAATGAAAGATAGCAAATTATGTAAAAAAAAAGGTGCCTTTTCCATGGTTAACTTCTTCCAGGAAGGTTTAAATTCCATTTCTTAGGTTGTATTGAAGGATCATAGGAATGCAGGTACTTGGGTGCACTAAATAATATCTGCAACAGGGCAGAGTTTATTAGGCAGAGACAGCATCATCAATGAATATGTTGGGAGCCAGCCCTGGACCTGGTATTCAATTATCTCAGATTACACTAAGCCTTGGTATGTCTGTGTGTCTGTCTGTCTGCTTATCTGACTTTTGAGCCCCTACCTCTCTATCTCTCATTGTCTGTGTCTCTGTGTATCTCTGTCTCTCACTGTCTCTATCTCTCTGTATATGTCTTATCACCCTGGTGGGCCTCTACAACTCTACCTATTTTGCACTGGACCTGCCTGCTACACTGAGCCTCTCTCTCTCTCTCTCTCTCTCTCTCTCTCTCTCTCTCTCTCTCTTGCTCGCTGTGTCAATCTCTGGCCTTCTGTGTTTACCGATGCAACATGGGTGAATGTCAGCAGCTCTGGCCTTGCTCAGGAATGTTCTCCACCAAAACTGAACCTTTGCCTGTCTGTATGTCTGTATAGCTCTGTGTCTGTCTCTCTCTCTGTCAGAGTACACATGAGATTGCTAAACCACTCTAAAATGGCAAAACTAAAGTTCTTTTTTGTCCTAAAGATACCCCTTTCTAACAAAAATGTGAATGCTTCCATCCAAGTTGCTTCTATCAATAAAAGGCAGCTAATGTGTCTCCAATTTATTTTTTTTTGGCAAACGCAAAGTATTCCTGTAAGGTCCAAGGTGCTGAATGAGACCATCAAAAAGATCCAAAGATTCACTCCAGATAAATAGTGTTCAGCCTCTCAGTGTTTCCAGATTACTTTCCTCCTCCTATGAGAAGTTTTGCTGGGAAAATCATCCCTCATCTGATCATACTCCCTTTTGACACCATAACATCAGAAATACTTTTTTTCTACACTGCTGACAGCTGTCGAGGCTTAGGATGCCCCAGACAGCGTCACACAATCTGGAAATCCATGGAGCAACCAGGTAATCCAGGATGTGGTAGTACCCCACTATTCTCAACCTCCCCCCAAAGATTGTCAATGCGACTTTAACAAAAAGTAGCAGTCTTTAGAAGTTGACATCCTTATTCCCTAAGTTGCAAATCTTAGACCCCAAGTCAGTGAAGTTGGGAAGGAAAGTTCCTGGCATCCAGCTAACTGCCCATGTCACCTGCTTGGGTGCACTCACTCAGCCAGTACTCTGTTCAGTCCAGGATTCCATGGGTACTAAGCTGCAGGCAGGGTTATAAGACCCTTTAAAAGACAGATCCCTACCCACTCCTGATAACTTAGTCTCTGACACCTTCCAATTCCTCTCTGCTGTATGCTATCTGGTATCTTCCTCTGACATTATTCATCTCTTCTTGTGTCTCCCCCAACAAACTCTTCACAAATTTCATAAAATCTAAACTCCATGGATATTCTAGAATTTGTGTTCCATTGCTCTGTGTTCCATCTCAATAGATCGTTTCCCCCTTCCACGTAAACAAATGACCAACTCTGGAGCTGGGAAAGCCATAGACATTCTGTCTGTGAACTTTCTCCATAGCCAGGATTGGGTGACCGGGACATGGCAGAGATCATTTTCTGGGAGTGACCAAATGTTGAAACACCCCCATCATGTCTGTTTGGTTCCCAAGGATGAGGTCCACCACCACATTTTCTGAATCTCCTGTGGGTTTAAGATTTATGCCTTTGGGAGTTTCTACCCCTCCACTGTTCGTACCTTTGAGTCGCCTAAACTCCTCGGGCATTTTTCTTCCACAATTGTCAATGAGTTAAGCCTGAATCTGTATTCTGAGATGTGGGGTACTGAGCCTCCTAAAGCCAACTCCCTTGGAATTACATCTTACGTTTAAGGGAAAATAGCAGTTACTGTTACCGTGGAAAAACCATTTATTGCCTTTTTTGTGGAGGAATGTCAAAAACCCTAAGAAGTATATCAATGCAATAAGAAAATGAAAGGAATCACATTGCTGATAAAAAGCTGATTTTTACATTGTTAGCTTCTGTCAGGAAGGTTTAAATACCATTTCTTAGATAAGATTAAAAATTCATTGGACTGCATATACTTGAGTGCATGAGATGATGTCAGCAGCAGGACAGAGTTCATTAGACAGAGACAGCATCCTCCATGAGTATGTTGGGAGCCTGCCTCTGGATGTGATATGCACATACCCTAGCCTACACTAAGCCTTGGCTATCTCTGTGTCTGTCTGACTCTCAATTCATTCTCTAACTCTGTCTCTATCACTCACTATTCTGGCTCTGTCTCTGTTTATCTCTGTCTCTCACTGTCTGAGTCTCTATGTAAATGTCTCTACACCCTGGGTGGGAGTCTATGATTCTACCTTCTTTTCAATGTGTTTGCCAGCTACACTAAGCCAAAGTCTCTCTCTCTCTCTCTCTCTCTCTCTCTCTCTCTCTCTCTCTCTGTGCCGGGTCCTCTTTTTTTACCTCTGCACCCTGGGTAAATACAAGGATCTATACTTGTTCTGACTGGTCTCCACCTAAACTGAGCTTTTATCTGTCCGTTTGTATCTATCTATCTATCTATCTATCTATCTATCTATCTATCTATCTCTCCATTGTTTGGAACCCTGTGTCTTCAAATTATATATATATATATATATATATATATGTTTATATTTATATAAAAAGACCAATGATGGCATGATATTATGCATCAAAAGCAGCAACAGCTTTTCCAGGTTCTGGAGTCTTTTGAACAAAATTGTAGAGACATTCTGCCCTCTCCATTAAAAAAAATAAAAAACAAAATCCCAGAAAAACAGCACAGTTCTATTACTCTTATGGTACCTGGCACCATTTTTTTTAAATTAGCTTCTCAATCATCATTTGGGAAAAATCCATTCTGAGCAACATCATTAAAACAGCTCTGATAAAGCACAGTCACTACTATGTATCATGAATCAGGTCCACATATGAGTGAGTACATATCATGTTTGTCTTTTTGTGATTGGATTACCTCGCTCAGAATGCTTTCTTCGAGTTCCAACCATTTCCTGCTAATTTCAAGATTCATTTTTTTTGTGTGTCATGTATCCATTCTTCAGTTGAGGGGCATCTAGGCTGCTTCCAGTTTCTGGCTATTACAAATAATGCTGTTATGAACATCGTTGAACAGATATCCTATTATATGAATATACTTCTTTTGGGTATATGCCTAGGAGTGGATTTGCTGGATCTTGTGGTAGACTCATTCCCATTTTCTAGAGGAGTCGCTATACTGATTTCCAAATTGGCTGTACAAGTTGGCACTCTCACCAGCAGTGGAGTAGTGTTCCTGTTTCGCCGCATCCTCTCCAGGATAAATTGTCAGTGGTATTTTTGATTTTAGCCATTCTGACAGGAGTAAGCTGGTATCTCAGAATTGTTTGGATTTGCATTTCCTTGATGGATAAGGATGCTGAACAATTTCTTATATGTCTTTCAGCCATTTTAGATTCCACTTTTGAGAATTATCTATTTAGTTCTGTACCCCATTTTTTAATTGGATTGTTTGGTGTTTTTGAGAATAGCTTTTGTATTCTTTGTATATTTTGGAGATAAGCCCTCTCTCAGATGTGGGGTTGGTGAATATCTTTTCCCAGTCTGTGGGCTGTCGTTTTGCCTTCTGAATATGTCCTTTGCCTTACAGAAGCTTCTCAGTTTCAGGAGGTCCCATTTATTAATTGTTGATCTCAGAGTCTATGCTACTGGTAATATGTTTAGGAAGCAGTCTTCTGTACCGATTAATTCAAGGGTATTTCCCACTTTAACTTCTAGTAGGTTCAGTGTGGCTGGGTTTATGTTGAAGTCTTTGATCCATTTTGACTTAAGTTTTGTGCAGGGCGTAAGGCTTGTGTCTATCTGTAGTCTTCTACATATTTGCATCCAGTTATGCCAGCACCATTTGTTCAAGATGTTCTCTTTGTTCCAGAGTATATATATGGAATTTTGTCAAAAATCAGATGTTCATAGGTGTGTGGGGTAATTTCAGGGTTTTCAACTCTATTCCATTGGTCTTCCTGTCTATTTTAGTACCAGTACTAAGCTGTTTTCAGGACTATAGCTCTGTAACAGAGCTCAAAGTCAGGGATGGTGATGACTCCAGAAGTTGCTCTATTGTACAGGGTTGTTTTGGCTATCGTGGGTCTTTTGTTTCTCCATATAAAGTTGAGAATTGCTCTTTCAAGGTCAGTAAAGAAATGTGTTGGGATTTTGATGGGGATTGCATTGAATCTGTACACTGATTTTGGCAAGATTGCCATTTTTACTATGTTGATCCTGCCTATCCAAGAGCATGTGAGTTCTTTCCATTTTAAGGTATCTTCTTTAATTTCCTTCTTTAGAGACTCAAAATTCTTATGGTACAGTTTTCCAGTTTGTGGTTTGTGTTACTCCAAGGTATTTTATGTTGTTGTGGCAATTTTAAATGGTGATGCTTCTCTGATTTCTTTCTCCACAAATGTGTCATCCGTATATAGTAGGGCTACAGATTTTTTAGTTAATCTTGTATCCTACCCCTTTGATGAAGGTGTTTATCAGCTGTAGGATTTCCCTGGTTGAGTTTTTTGGGTCACTTATGTTGTCTATCATATCATCTGCAAATAGTGAAGGTTTGATTTCTTCCTTTCCAATTTGTATTGCCTTGACCTCCTTTTGTTGTCTTATTGCTCTAGCTAGAACTTCAAGGATAATATTGAAGAGGTATGGTGAGAGTGGACAGCCTTGACTTGTACCTGATTTTAGAGGAATTATCATGAAGGGATGTTGGAGTTTGTCAAAGGCTTTTTTGGCATCTAGTGAAACGATCATGTGTTTTTTTCCCCTCAATCTGTTTATATAGAGGATTAAAATGATGGATTTTCATATGTTGTACCACCCTTGCATCCCTGGGATGAAGCCTACTTGATCGGGATGGATGATTTCTCTGATGTGTTCTTGGATTCCATTTGCCAATATTTTATCGAGAAATTTTGCATCAATGTTCATGTGGGGTATTGGTCTGTTGTTCTCTTTCTTACTTGTGTCTTTGTGTGGCTTGGGTATCAAGGTATTTGTGGCTTCTTTGGAATACTTTGGAATACTTTGAGGAGAATTGGTATTCACTGTAGTTTGAATTTCTGGTAGAATTCTCACTGAAGTCATCTGGCTCTGGGCTTGTTTTTGATTGGGAGACATATAATGGCTGCTTCATTTTCATTAGTTTTTAGGTATATTTAACTTGCTTATCTGTTCATGATTTAATTTTGGAAAGTGAAATCTGTCCAGAATTTTGGCCTTATCCTGTATGACCTGATGATTCTCTGGATTTCCTCTGTATCTTTTTTTTTATGACCCCCTTTTTATTCCTGATTTTATTAATTTGCATGTTCACTCTTTGTCATTTGGTAAGTTTGGATAAAGATTTTTCTATCTTGTTGATTTTCTCGAAGAACCAACTTTTTGTTATATTAATTCCTTGTAATGTTCTTATAGTTTGATTTTATTGATTTCAGCTCTCAATTTGATTATTTCCTGGCTTCTGCTCCTCCAGGGTTTACTGGCTTCTTTGTTTTCTAAAGCTTTCAGTTGTGCTGTTTAATCTCTAGTGTGATTATTCTCCTGTTTCTTCATGTGGGCATTTAGAGCTATGAATTTCCTCTTAACACTGCTTTCAGAGTATCCCATTGGTTTGGATATGTTGTGTCCACATTCTCATTGAATTCTAGGAAATCTTTAATTTCTTTTTTATTTCTTCGTAGACCCATGAATTGTGCAATTGGGTGTTTAAATTCCATGAGTTCGTAGGTTTTCTGAGTTCTTGTTGTTGTTGAATTCTAATTTTAAAGCATGGTGGTCTGATAAGACACAGAGGGTTATTTCCATATTTTTGTACTTGTTGAGGTTTGCTATGTTGCCAAGTATGTGGTTGTTTTTAGAGAAGGTTCCATGTGGTGCTAAGGAGAAGACAAATTCTTTTATAGTTGGGAGGAATGTTCTATAGATATCTGTTAAGTCCAATTGTGCCATAACTTCTATACGTTCTTTTGTTTCTTTGTTAAGATTCTGTCTGGTGTTCCTGTCTAGTGGTGAGAGTGTGATGTGGAAATCTCCCACTATAAGTGTGTGCATTTATATGTGTGATTTGAGTTTTAGTAAAGTTTCTTTTACAAACATGGATGCCTTTGTATTTGGGGCATAAATGTTCAGAATTAAGATTTAATCCTGATGGATTTCTCCTGTTATGAGTAGGAAATGACCTTCTTCATCTCTTTTGACTGATTGTAGTTTAAAGTCCAATTTATTGGATATTAGTATTGCTACCCCCGCTTTTTTCTTGGATCCTTGGATTGGAAGATCTTTCCCCAACCTTAGCTACCATCTGTCTTTGAGGTTGAGGTGAGTTTCTTGTATGCAGCAGAAGGAAGGATTCTGTCTTCTTATCCATTCTGCTAATCTTTGTCTTTTCATAGGGAAGTTAAGACCATTAATGTTGATGGATATTAATCACCATTGATTACTCTTTATTCTTGTTTGTTTTTGATTTTGTGATAATGGCAATGTTATGTGCGGGATTCTATCTCTTTTTTTGACTGTTGGTAAGTTGGGATTATTTATTACCTATATATATATAATGTTTATATTTATTTTTAATGCCTTTTTGTGGAGGAATGTCAAATACACTAAGAAGTACTATAATGGAATAAGAAAATGAAAGGAATCTTATTTCTTTTAAAAAGGTTAGTTTTCCATTGTTAATTTCTTGCAGGAATGTTTTAATACCATTTCTTAGATTAGATTGAAAAATCATTGGACTTCAGAAACTTGGGTGCATGAGATGCTATCAGCAGCAGGACAGACTTCATTAGGTAGAACAGCATCGTCTGTGAGTATGTTTGGAGCCTGCTCTGCATGTGATATGCACATATCCTAGCATACACTAAGCCTTGGCCTATCTCTGTTTCTGTCTGTCTCTCATTTCATTCTCTCACACAATCTGACACACTCTGTCTCTGTCTCTCTATCTGTGTATCTCTATATCTCACTTCTGAGTCTATGTATATGTCTTTACACCCTGGGTGGGAGTCTATAATTCTACCTGCTTTGCAATTTGTCGCGGCTACACTAAGCCAAAGTCTCTCTCTCTCTCTCTCTCTCTCTCTCTCTCTCTCTCTCTCTGTCTCTGTCTGCCTTGTCCTCTGTTTTAACCTCTGCACCCTGGGTGAAAAACTGGAGCTATACTTGTTCTTAACTGGTCTCCCCTTAAACCGAGCTTTAACTTTAATCTGTCCGTTTGTTTCTCTCTCTCTCTCTCTCTCTCTCTCTCTCTCTCTCTCTCTCTCTGTGTGTGTGTGTGTGTGTGTGTGTGTGTGTCTTTCTGTCTCTCTCTTCTAGTACAGAAGAGCATGCTAAAACTCTTTACAATGGCAAAATTAAGTTGGTTATTTATTGTCTGAAAGATACTCTTCCCATTCCAAAATGAGAATGTTTTCAGACTAGTTGCTTCTATCATAAAGAGGCAGATGATGTGTCTCCAATTTTCGTTTCAGGTAAACCCAAAATATTCCTGTAATTTCCAGGGAGCTAAATGCGACCCATGCAAACAGGTCCAAAAATGATGCACTCCAGTAAATTGTATTCAACCTCTCAATGATCCCAGATTTCTTTCCTCCTCATCTGGGCTCCCTCACTCAGTAACAACTCCCTCATCTGACCACTCACACGTCTGATACCAGGACTTCAGAAACATTTTCTTTTCTAAACTTATCCTCATCTCCTACACTGCTGACATCTGGAGAGGTCTAGGAATGCCGAGTAAGTGCTACCTGGCCTGTCCAAGGAAGGAGCAAACAGACAGTACAGGATGTGGTAATATCACAACATTCTCAGGTCCCCAATCATGGTCAATGCCCTACATCAGCAGGATGCAGTCTTGAGAACTCGATATCCCGTTTTCCTAAATTGCCGTTTCTAACAACCCAACATTCAGTATTCCGGGAAAATGGGAATGAAAGTTTCAGGCATCCAGATGACCTGTCCAAGGTACCTGGCATGATGTACTCACTCAGGCAGTACACTGTTTAGTCCATGCTTCCATGGTTACTAAGTGTGCAGACAGGTTTAAATGAGCCCTTAAAAAGAGAAATCCCAACCTACTATGCTCTCGTTCTCTCTCTCCCTCTCTCTCTCTGTCTATATCTCTCATCTTCCACTTCCTTTCTGCTATCTGCTGTTTGCTATCCATTTGAAACTCTTCATCTCTTCTCCTGTCACCCCCACTATCACTCTTGTAACTTGCCTGGAATCCTCGGTTCATGGACTTTCTAAGGTAGGTGTTCCATTGCTCAGTGTTCAGATTCCATTACATACTTTCCCCTTCGACTTAAACAAATGACCAATGTTATTTCTGTGAAAGCAAGGGAGGGTCTCTCTCTCTATGACCTTTCTCCATGCCCATGCTTGGGTGTGCGGGAAACGACAGAGATCATTTACTCCTACTGACTAAATGGTGAGACACACTTTCAGGTTGGTGTTTATCACAAGGATGAGGTCCAACACCACATTCGATGAGTCATTTGTGTTTTCAGCATCATGCCTTTGCAGTTTATTCTCTCCTCCTTTAGAAATTCTGTCTCGACATGAATGTTCAGGCATTTTGTTGTGCCATTGTTCATGAGTTCAAGCAGAATCTGAGTTCCGAGATCGACAGTACCAATACTTCTAGACTTCGCCCATGGGAAATACATTTTATGATTAAGGGATCTTTCCCGTTACTGTTACCATGCAAAAACAGTTCAAAACTTTTATGGAGGAATGTCATATTCCCAAGATGTGCATCAATGGACTCAGGAAATCAAATGACACACATTACTGAACAAAACTTGAGTTTGGCATGGTAGCTTCTTCCAGGAATGTTTAAATTACATAGATTAGATTGAAGGATAATTGGACTGCAGGTACTTGGATGCACCAAATGATGTCAGCAGCAGGACAGAGTTCATGAAGCAGAGACTGCATCCTCCATGAGTATGGTAGGACCCTCTCATTGACCTGGTATTCACTTATCTAGGCCTACACTAAGCCTTTATTTGTAAGTGTGTCTCCCTGTTGGTTTGTCTGACTTTTCATCTCTAACTGTGTATCACTCTGTGTCAGTGTCTCTTTGTATCTCTGTCTCTCATTGTCTCTGTCTGTCTGTATATGTCTCTTCACCCTGGTGGGCCTCTACAAATCTCCTTGCTTTGCACTGGGCCTACCAGCTAACTGAGCCTCTCTCTCTCTCTGTCTCAGTCTCTCTCTCTCTCTCTCTCTCTCTCTCTCTCTCTCTCTCTCTGTCTGTCTCACACTCTCTCTGGCCTTCTTTCTTCCATTGCCTATGAAACCTGGGTTGATACCAGCTCTGGACTTTCTAAGAATTATTCTCAACCAAATCTGATCCTTTTGTCTATGTGTCTGTCTTGTTGTGTGTGTGTGTGTGTGTGTGTGTGTGTGTGTGTGTGTGTGTGTGTGTGTGTGTGTGTCTATCAGAGTACTGAAGAGCATGCTAAACCATTTTAAAATGGCAAAATTAAGGTGGGAATGAAGGATCCAGACATCTTGCTATCTGCCCATGACACCTGGATGCAATCACTCAGCCAGTATTGTCTTCAGGCCAGGGTTCCATGGGTACTAAGTCTGCAGGCATGGTTATAATACCCCTTTAAAAGACAGATCCCCACCCACACCTGCTATCTTATTCTCTCACTGAAACCTTCCAATTCCTCTCTGCAATCTGTGACTTACTCTTTTTCTGACCCTCTTCATATCTTCACCTGTCGCCCCCACTCACCCTCTCCAAACATGTCAGAAAATCTAAAGTTGATGGACATTCTAAGTTTCGTGTTCCATTGCTCAGTGTTCCGAGGCTCCGTTGAGTGGGACATCACAGAGATATTTTTCTACGACTGACAAAAAAGTGAAACACCCCATCAGGTTGGTGTGTTTCCCAATGATGAGTTCCCCCACCACATTCTTATTTGTGCCTTTGGGAGTTTCTTCCCTCCAGGGTTCAGACCCCTGTGTCGCCATAACTTTTCAGGCATTTTTTGTTCCACAATTGTCGATGAGTTAAGGCTGACTCCATCTTCTGAGATGTTGGGTACCAAGCCTTCTTCAGCCACCTCCATCAGAATTGCATTTAATCTTTAATGGAATCTAGTGGTTACTGTTATAGTGGAATATCCATTTAATGCCCTTTTTGTGGGGGAATGTCAAATACCCTAAGAAGTACATCAATGGTATAAGAAAATGAAAGGAATATCATTATTGTAAAAAAGGTGAGTTTTCCATGGTTAGCTTCTTCGAGGATGGTTTAAATTCCTTTTCTTAGATTAGATTGAGAGATCATTGGACTGCAGATACTTGGTTGCATGAGATGATGTCAGCAGCAGGACAGAGTTCATTAGGTACAGACTCCAAGAGTAAGTTGGTAGCCTGCCTCTGGAGGTTATATGCACTTAACGTAGCCTACACTAAGCCTTGGCCTGTCTACGTGTCTGTCTGTCTGTCTGTCTGTCTGTCTGTCTGTCTTTTCATTCTCTAATTCTCTCTCTATCACTCACTGTCTCTGTCTCCGTCTCTTTGTATCTCTGCCTCTCACTGTCTGTTTCTCTGTGTTTATGAATCTACACAATGGGTAGGAGTGTATAATTCTACTTGCTTTCAATGTGTTTGCCTGCTACTCTAAGCCAAAGTCTCTCTCTCTGTGTCTCTCTCTCTCACTCTCTCTCTGTCTCTGTCTGGTGATCTGTTTTTGCCTCTGCACCCTGTGTGAATATCTGCAGCTGTACTTGTTCTCCACTGGTCTCCACTTAAACTGAGATTTTATCTGTCTATTTATATGTGCTCTCTCTCTCTCTCTCTTTCTCTCTCTCTCTGTGTGTGTGTGTGTGTGTGTGTGTTTGTGGGACTGTCTCTCTCAGACTACTGAAGATCATGCTAAACCCCTCTACAATGACAAATTTAAGTTGCTTATTTATTGTGTGAAAGATACCCTTCCCATTCCATAATAAGAATGCTTTCAGCCAAATTGCTTCTATCATAAAGAGGCACCTGATGTATCTCCAATTTGTATTTTTGGTAAACCCAAAATATTCCTGTGAGTTCCAGGGAGCTGAATGGGACCCATCCAATCAGGTCCAAAGATGCACTCTAGATAAATAATATTCAGCCTCTCAATGATACTTTATTGGTAAAATACTTCTGTGTATATTTATCTTATTGATTGTTAAATGAAGTACTTGCTTGGCCAATGAGACAGCAAGTTAGGCTGGACTAGGATTCAAAGAGGATTCTGGGAAATGTAGTAGAGAAGTGGGGTTTCAGGCAAGAAGTGACATAGCAAGGAGACTCATATTTAAGAAGAGGAAAAAGGAAGTGTCGCTCTCCATTCCCGTTCCTTCTCCTGTGATTCACCAGCAAGGAGGGATGCCAATAAGGCGTTCTATAAGATAAGTCTTATAAAATATATAGATGTATGATAATTGAGATTGAGCTAACAGATGAGAATCCTAGTCATTGGCCAAGCAACATGGTACCTAATACAAGTCTCTCTGTGTATTTATTTGGGCCCTAACTCGGCGGCAGCTGGCAGTGGGGCTCAGTGACTTTTGGTGGAAAGATTTATCGTAACAGATCCCAGATTCGTTTCCTCCTCATCTGGGATCTCTTTCTCGGGAACCACTCCCGCATCTGACCACCCTCCTCTCTGATACCAGGGCTTCAGGTGCATTTTCTTTTCTAAATTTCACCTCATCTCCTACACTGCTGACATCTGGCAAGATCTAGGAGGCCCGAGTGTGTGCTACATGGCCTGTACAAGGAAGGATCAACCAGATACTCCAGGATGTGGTAGTGCCACACCGTTCTCATGTCCCCCAATGATGGTCAATACTCATACTTCAACAGGATGCAGTCTTGAGAAATTGATATACTTATTCGCAAATTGCCAAGTCTACCACGCTAACATTCAGTATTCAGGGAAAGTTGGAATGAAAGTTCCAGGCATCCTGCTGGCCTGTCCAAGGCACTGTGTATAATTCACTCATTCAGGCAGTACTTGTTTAGTCAAGGCTTCCATGGATACTAAGTTTGCTGGCAGATTTAATGGACCCCTTTAAAAAACAGATACCGACATACTCATGCTCTTTTATTCTATCTCTCTCACCCTATCAGTCTCTCTCTCTTTCTATCTCTCTCGATCTCTCTCTCCCTCTCACCTTCTACTTCCTCTCTTCTATCTGCTCTCTACTCTTCCTCTGACCCTCTTCGTCTTTTCTCATATCTCCCGCACTCACTCTCTCCCACCCTGTCATAATCCCTTGGTTCACAGACTTTCTAAGGTTGGTGTTCCTTTACTCAGGGATCAGGTTCCAAAGTGGGCTCTCCCTTCCACTTAAACAAAAGAAAAACACGGGTGTTGTGAAAGCCTGGGAGGGTCTCTCTGTGAATTCTCTCCTTGCCCAAGTTTGGGTGAGTGGGAAACTGCAGAGATCATTTTCTCAGACTGACCAAAAGTTGAGACACCCCTTCAGGCAGGTGTGAATCACAAAGATGATGTCCAACACCACATTTGCTGAATCATTTATGTTTTCAGCAGTATGTCTTTGGCAGATTCTTTCCTCCACTTATAGGACCCTGTGTTGGCTTCAATGTTCAGGCATTTTGTTCTGCCCTTGTCCATGAGTTCGCTCTGACTCTTAGTTCTGAGATCAGGCATACCAAGCTTTCCTCGGAATCCCTCCTGGGAAATACATCTTGTGATTAAGGAATCCTTCCGTTTACTGTTACCAAGGAAAATTTGTTCAAATGCCTTTTTTGAGGAATGTCATATTCCCTAATGTGCATCAATAGACTAAAAAATGAAAAGACACACATTACTGAACAGAATTTTGTTTTGCATGGTACCTTCCTTCAGGAAGTTTTGAATTCCATTTCTTAGATTAGATTGTAGCATCATGGGACTGCAGCTACTTTGGTTCTTGAAATGAAGTCAGCAGCATGACAGAGTTCATAAGTTCATAAGCATGACAGAGTTCATAAGAGAGCACCTCCATGTGTATGTTGCGACCTTCCCCTCTACCTGGTATTCACTTATCTCAGCCTACACTAAGCTTTGATTTGTCTGTGTGTCTCTCTGTCTGTCTGAATTTTCAGTCCCTAACTCTCTACCACAATGGTCTCTGCCTATGTGTATCTCTGTCTCTGTCTGTCTGTATATGTCTATTCACCCTGGTTGGCATCTACAACAGTACTTGCTTTGCACTGGGGCTAACTGCTACTCTGATGCTCTTTCTCTCTTTGTCTGTCTGTATGTGTCTCTCTTGCTGTGTTTGTGTTGTCTTTCTCTCAGAGTACTGAAGAGCATGCTAAACCACTATAAAATGTCAAAATTAAGGTGCATTTTTATTGTCCTAAAGATAACCTTCTCTTTCCTAAATGTAAATGTTTACAGCCAAGTTGTTTCTATCAAACTAAGGCAGTCAATGAGTCTCCAATTTATGTTTTTGGCAATCCCAAACTTTTCCTGTAAGTTCCAGAGAGCTGAATCGGACCCATGCAACAAGGTCCAAAGATGCACTGCTGATAAGTAGTATTGCCTCACAGTGATCCAAGATTCCTTTCCTCCTCATCTGTGACCTTCCCTAGGAAAACCCTCTATCATCTGACCATGCAACCCTCTGACACCAGGACTTCAGAAATATTTGTTTTCTAATCTTAACCTCATCTCCCACACTGCTGACATCTCCTGAAGCTTTGGATGTCCCAGAAAATGCCACATTATCTGGAAATTCATGGAGCAATATACTCCAGGATGTCTTAGTAACCCACATTTCCCAGGTCCCTCAAAGACGGTCAGTGTCCCTTTATCAAAAGGAAGCAGTCTTGAAACCTCGACATCTTTATTCACTAAGTCGAGGAGTCTAACACCCCACATTTCAATAATCATTAAAGGTAGGAATGAAAATTCCTGGCATCAGGCTGCCTGCCCAAGACAACTGCAAGTGTGCACTCACTCAGCCAGTAGTCTGTTCAGTCCAGTCTTCCATGGGTACTAAGTCTGCAAGCAGGTTTAATGGAACACTTTATAAGTCAGATCCGGACCCACTCGTGCTGTCTTATTCTCTCTCTGTCACCTTCCAATTCCTCTCTGTAACCTACTATCTGGTATCTTCCTCTGACCCTCTTCATTTCTTCTCCTGTCTCCTGAAAAAGGCCCATCCATTAGATATGTTAAATGTTAGTGTTTCCTCAGCTTTTAACGAAGCAGAAGGAGTTTCTGGGTCAATGATTTTCTGGTATAAGCCATGGTAAACTGGTGATGATCCATTGAGTCTTACTTAAGCTCTAGTTCCTAATTAATGTTTTCTTCGCAAAGAGGATGACAACATTGGGCCACATTTGTAAGAGGGCAAATGTGTCAGCTATTCTATGTGTGAAGGCATATGTACAAGCATCCAGTCTACAGGAATGGAAAGGGTTATAGACCCTTGAATGAAGTGCAAAGGCTGAGATGAATGAAGGTGAGATGAATGAAGAGCAAAATTGGTTCACAGAGGACTCTATAGGGGAGTTATAAGTAATTCACACATGGATGATATAATAGCATATCAGGTAGACTATGAACTAATATGGGCCTCTTCTGAGCATGTAGGAATGTCAGTTCTCATGGTAATACCAATGTACCATTCATCAGTTATTCTAGTTTTTAGCCCTCCCTCAATTTTAATGCATTGAAAGGAGTTTGTTGGTCATAGGAATGCTGTGCAGTGCCATTGTGATCTTGATGTGATCTACTGCAGCTCCTTTCTGAATGCTGATTTCCAGGTTTTATTGTCTTCTCCAAGAGATGGAATGCCTGGTTTCTATTTTGTAAGAGGGAGAATTAGTGATCACTTCCCGTGTAGATGGCATGTGTGTGTAAGTTCAGTCTGCAGGAAGGGATAGTTTTAGAGGCCCTTGATTGAGCTGAAAGGGCAGAAGAGATCCAGAGTCACAGGAAAATAGTTCCACAGGAACCTCTCAATGTGAGGGATAATTCAAACTCTCTCACCTTATTCCTCACCAGTAGAGAGGGAAATATCCTGTGACTGTTCTGAGAATATGGGAAGTTCTGGAGACACAGATGTTCCTAGAACAATTTTAAAGTCCCATTTATCTTTTGTATTGCATGTCAGGCCTTCCTTCACTGTTATGACATTGCTGGGAGATTTTTTCTTCTTTGGATTTCTGGCCTTAGTAATTGACATCAGAATGTGATCTATTCAGGCTTCTTTGTGCAGGGGTTGCCTGTTGAATTTCATTTCTCATACAAGAGGAAGCCCTGGAGTCAACTTTTATAGAGGACATCTTCCATCTGAGAGGGCATATGTGTGAAAGTCCAATCTACAGTTAATGACAGGGTTGTTTGTCTTTGGTTGAAGGGCAAAGGCTGTACAGAGTCAGGGAGAGCAAAATTGGTTCAGAGTACTCAATGAAGAAGAGACATCATCATGAATTTCTTGCACAAATGGTGAGGATTCTAAGGCCCCTCTAGTAGATCTGAAAGTAACCTGGGCCTCTTCTCAGGAATCCGGAATGTCTGGAGAATCACGTGATATATTTTAATATCAGTATCCCATTTATCAGAAGTGTTTGGTGTTAGGACTCCCTCAGCCCTTAAGGCAGTGCAAGGAGTCTGTTGGTTATATTTTGCAACTCTAGGCCATTTAATCTGGTTTTGGTCTACTTAGACTTCCTTGAGTTGTGGTTTCCTGATTCATATTCCTTATCATAGAACAGGAACCCCTCGTCCGTACTTTGTAAGCGGGAGATTGAGTGATATTTTCATCTGGGTAGGGCAAAAGTATGTATGTTCAATCTGATGGAATGGATAGTTTTACAGGCCCTTCAGTGAACTGCAAGGGCTTAAAATAACCAGGACCAGAGAAATATGGATCCAGATACCCCTTCGATGGTGAGGAATTATCTAAATAAACTCCAACACATTTGGACTGTGTTTGAGCTTTGACACTAGAGATGGTAATAATCTGTTACTGTTCTGAGAATAATGGAAGGATTAGACACGCAGATGTTCCAAGAACAATGTCAAAGTCCCAATCATCTTTTTTGTTGGATGTTAGGCCTTCCTCAACAGTTAAAGCAGAGGTAGAAAGTTTTGGTTCATTGGATTTCTGCTGTAAGGAATTAGCATCAGGATGTGATCTATTGAGTCTTCCTTGCTCTACAAGTGGATGGCATGGGGTCCTCCCTGAAAGAGGAAGAAGTTGTCAACACTTCCACCTGAGAGGAACTATACATGAGATTGCATTCTACAGGAATGGACAATTTTGTAGGCACTTGAGTGAAATACAATGGCTGAGAAAAATCAGTGACAGAGCAAAATTGGTTTAGCAAAAATTCTGCCGGGGAGTCCTCAGCCAGAACTCCTCCCTCACTTGTAAATGATGTTGAGGCCCCTCCAGGAGAGCTGGAATTAACTTGGTCCTCTTCTGAGGATGAAGGAAACTCTGGACACTCTGATTTCCCCATGGTAATGCCAATAATCCTTTCATCAGATATGCAAAGTTTTAGGCCTCCCTCAGCTCTAAAGGCAGTGCAGGGATTTTGTGAGTCATAGGATTGCTGTGCAATGCCACTTTGATCTATATGTGATCTACTGATTCTTCCTTCTATTGCGGTTTCCAGTTTCAATCTTCTTCTCCTAGAGGAGGAACGACTGGAACCCACTTTGTAAGAGGGAGAATGTATGATCTGTTCCTCCAGGAAGAGCATATATGCATATGTATAGTCTGCTGGAATTGATAGTGTTATAGGCCTTGGAGTGAACTGACTTTGTAGAATCGGACCATTGCCAACACAAAATGGTTCCACAGAACCCTATGTAGGTGAGAGATCATCTACAGCATCTCCCTGACATGTGGAATGTGTTTGGGCTTTGCCAGTAGAAATGGAAGTAACCTGTGCCTGTTCTGAGAATGAAGGAGATTTAGAAACACAGATGTACCAAGAACAATATCAAAGTCACATTCATCTTTTGTGTTGAATTTTAGTCCTCCCTCAGATGTCAAAGGAGATGTCGGAGATTCTGGGTCATCAAATTCCTGGCATGAGCAAACATCATCAGAATTTGATCTATTGAGTCTTTCTTGTACTATGGTTGTCTGGTGAGTTCTGATTTTCATACATCAGGATGGCATGGGGTCCTCTTTGAAAGAGGAAGAATCTTTCAACTCCTCTACCTGAGAGGATCTATGTGTGAACTTCCAGTCTACAGGAAGGGACAGTGTTATAGGCCCTTGAGTAACTGCAAAGACTGATGAGATTCAGATAAAGTGCACCATTCATCCAGTAAGCCCTCTGCAGTGGAGTCTTCAGCCAGAACTTCTCTCTCACTTGTGCATTATGTTACGGCTCCCTACACTCCAAGAGATCTGGAAGTAATCTGGCCTTCTACTGAGGAAGAAGGAATGTCTGCCCCGTGGTATTACCAATATCCCATTCAGCAGTTGTGTTAGGATTTAGATATCCTTCAGCTCTTAATTCAGTGCATGTAGTTTGTGGGTCATAGGATTGCTGTGAAATGCCATTGTGATTTGCTTTTGATCAACTGAGTCTTCCTTCTACAGTAGTTACCGGTTTTAATCAGCTTCTCCTAGAGAAAGAACATCTGGAACCCAATTTGTATGAGGAAGAATGTGTGATCTCTTCCACTGGGAAGGACACATATGTGTATGTCCAGGCTACAGGAATAGATAGTTGTATAGGCACTTGAATGATCTGAAAGTGCAGAGTAGATCCACGGATAGAGTAAAATGGTTTTTGAGACCCCTCTGAAGGTGAGGGATTATCCAAAATTCCATCAATCCTTGACTGGGTTTGGTCTCCATCAATATACATGGAAGCAACCTGTGTATGTTCTGAGAATACAGGAAAGTATAGTGTATACCCAGATGTACCAAGAACAATATCAATGTCGCATTCATCTTTTATATTGGATGTTACGACACACTCAACTGTTAAGGTTTGGTGGAAGTTTGTTGGTCATAAGACTTCTGGCATGAGCAACAGCCATCAGGATGTGATCTATTCAGGCTTCCTTGTGCAATGGCTGCCTGCTAAATTTTGGAATTCATAGAAGAGCATGGCCTAAGGTCCTCTTTTATAGAGGGGGAATGTGTCAGCTCTTTTTCTTGAGAGGGCATATTTGTGAACATCCACGCTACATGTATGGACTGTGTTGTTCTTCTTTTATTGAACTGTGGATGCTGAAATGAATGAGGGCCTGAGCAAAATCTGTCCTCAGCAACATCTGGAAGGGGGGAATAATCCAGAACTCTTCCTTCCATTGTGGACGATGCTAAGGCCTTTCCATTCGATCTGGAAGCTACTTGGACTTTTTCTGAGAATGTAGTAGCTTCTGGAGACTCAGATGTTGCCATTAAAATATCAATGTCTCATTCATCATAAGTGCTTGCTGCTAAGACTCCCTGATCACTTAAGGCAGAGCTTAGAGTTTGTGGATCATATTTTTGCAACACTTGGTTGTGCAAAACCAGGTTGTATCCTGGTTTTGATCTAATGAGGTTTCATTGTGTAGAGGTTTCCTGTGTGAATCTGCTTCTCCTACAGCACAAACCCCTTGACCTCACTTTGTAAGAGGGAGAGTGGGGTAGGGCATAGATGTGTATGTCCAATCTGGTGGAATGGGTAGTTTTATAGGTCATTTAGTGAACTTCAAGGGCCGAGAAGAACAAGCACCACAGGAAAATGCTTCCTGACATCTCTCTGAATGTGAGCGATTTTCAAGAACACGGACCTCACAGATGGAATACGCTTGGGCTTCATCAGTAGAGACTGAAATAACCTGTGTCTGTTCTGAGAATAAAGGAAGCTTTTGGGACCCAGATGTACCAAGTACAACGCCAAACTGTCATTCATATTTTATATTGGATGTTAGTTCTTCCTCATCTATTAAGACATTTGTGGGAGTTGGGGCTCATTTAATTTCTTCCCTGAACAATTGTCATCATTTTTTGATCTACTTAGGCTTTATTGTTCAGTGTCTACCTGTCAAATTCTGGATTTCATAGAAGAGGTGTTGTTAGGGTCATCTTTTAAACAAGGAACAAGTGTCAACTCTTTCACCTCAGAAGTCAATTGTCTGAATGTTCAATCTTCAGGCATGGAAAGTGCTGTTGATCTTTGATTGAACTAAAGGCTGAAAAGAGTAAGGCACACAGCAATATATGTTCACAGGTTCCTCTGTAGGGGAGGCATCATCCAGATTTCCTCCCTCAGAGGTGGATGATGCTATGGTCCATCCGGTAGAGCTGGGATTAACCTGGGCATCTTCAAAGGAAGAAGAAATATCTGGAAAATCAAATGTCTCCATTATAATATCTGTGTCTCATTCATCAGAAGTATTCATTGTTAGGATTCACTCACCTCTTAATGCAGGGTAGGGAGTTTGTTAGTCATATTTTGGCAAATCTAGGGCATTGTGTTCAGGTTTGGATCCACTGAGCACTCCTTGTGCTGTATTTTCTTGATTCAATCTGCTTCTCCTAGATGAGGAAATCCTGTTCCCCACTTTGTAAGAGGGTTTATCAGTGATCTCTTCCTCTGGGTATGGCATATATTTGCATGTCCAGTCTGCAGCAATTGATAGTGTTACAGGGCCTTGAGTGAACTGCAAGGGCTCAAATGAACAAGGGGTAAAGTAAAATTTATTCACAGACTTGTCTGAAGGTGAGCGATCATCCAAAACTCCTCATTCACTTGTGGGTGGTACTAGAGATCCACCAGTATCTGCTTTTATATTCTTGTGAGAATGGGGATTCTCTTTAGGGAATTGCAAACATTTTAATGTTGTAATTGATGTAAAATTATTGGCCAGTCCCATATTTGCAGAAGGAAATTGCTTAGAAGCATTTTGTTCCAGATGTTTAGAATTTGGACATGATTGGTCTCTGTGTTCTTGCCTAAGTTTTCTTTAAGGTCTAAGGTAAAGTTTTGGTCTCCTTTAATACAAGAATAAATGAGGCCCTGTTCTGGAGAGGGGTCTCTTATGGGTTTGTCTTCCAGATATTTGGAATATCTCTGCATCCAATGGAGAGAGGCAGAGGTGACCCTGAAACAGATTTTGAAGATGGAGCAGTTTTCAGGGACTTTGAATAGACGGGGAATTTACCTGTCCACATTGATCAGAGGAAGGTGGTACAGTTTGTGCTGCAAAATTCACTGTGGTCTTTTCTTTGGAATTCCTTAGGATATGTCCTGAAGACCTTGCTGAGCCTCTTAGCAGATTAATAAGGAGTTAGTTTTGAATATATTTGTAAAGCGTACAACTTCATGATCATAACAGTAGCACAGACATACAGATCAACAATTCAGTACTGGGGCCTCCTGATATTGAGAGGATTGTGTAAGGCAAAAGACATAGTCAACAAGACAAGACAGCCACCCACAGAATGGGAAAAGAATTTCACCCACCCCACATCTATCCAAGGGCTGATTTGTAAAATATACAAAGAAATGTAGAAACTAGTCACCAAAACACCAAGTAATCCAATTAGAATGTGGGGTACAGAACTAAACAGAAACGACACAACAGGGTTCTACTATTTGTGGAAGAGGAAATCTACTAACAAACGATTGGACCAGGTCCTTCATGGATTATATTTATTGAGATTAGTTACCCTCATATTGGTTAACAGTTTCAGTTGCTTAGAAATGCCCAAACCTTTTGGCAGAGGCTCATTTGGGAAATGAGCCACTATTATATGGTGACAATAAAAGATGTAAAATGGAAGATACATTAAGAAATTAAATTCCCCAAGTACAAAACTTCATCACAATTGCTCACTGCTTCTTGGGCCCATGATATGGGGAGAGAGATTACTGTCACAGTTGCCAGGAAACACGTATGATCTGTCTGTCACAATCTATTACATCTACAAATAGTAAACCAACCACTCCCACTCATCACCTCAAATTTATCTTCCTGGACTTAGGCAGAAGGAACAAATCTCTCTCTGGCTTTAACTATTTTTACTTCTACTGCAGCACAGTATTCTACTAAGTCTTCAGTCCAGGACACATGTATGTATAGGCATCATTATACCATTCCAGTTGATTTATGAACACTTAGATGTAGCCCATATGCTGCTGTTCCCCAAATGGATACAAACTCATGATTTTGTAGTTTTTGGTAAGGTTTATGGCTTCCGGGTATTTCACTCATACATTTTGGTACATTTGTAGTTTTGCTTTTTATCTTTTTTCTCCATTTTTTAATTTAAATTAGAAACAATATTGTTTTACATGTGAATCCCAGTTCCCTCTACCTCCCCTACTCCCCTGCACAATCTAAATCCCTACCTATCCCATATCATTTCTGCTACCCTGTGCGAGTGAGGTCTTCCCTAGTGGGGGATCTTAAGAGTCTGTCTTATCCTTTGTGATAGGGCCTAGGCTCTCTCCCGCTGTCTAGGCTCAGGGAATATCCCTCTATGTGAAATGGGCTACCAAATTCCATTCCTATGCTAAGGATATGTGCTGATCTGCTATAAGATGCCACAGAGATTTCTGAAGATTCCTCATTGACACCTGCTTTCATAAGTTCTGGATGAGTTCCATGCTGGATTCTCATGGATCAGTCTGGGGGACAAGTGCTACTCTATGTTCAGATGAGCTTGGTTTCACCAGCCTGATATTGGCCCCTTTGTTCATCACTCCTTCTCTGCAACCTGATTCCAGTACGATCCAGTGATTAGCTCTGTGTATCTGTTTCTACTTGCATAAGATGCTGAAGGAAGTCTCTATGATGGCATATATGTTAGTGATCTGTCTCCTTATCAGGGGAGGACATTTAAGCTAGCTTGTTCATTGTTGCTTAGATGCTTATTTGTTGTCAACCTTGTAGATCTTCAGACTTTTCCCTAGTGTCTGATTTCTCTTAAACCTGTACTGGCTCCCTATCTGATGGCAAATCTTATTTTTCTCTCCTCTATTCTTCCCCCTACACAACCAGTAGCTTCTGTAACGACACAGTCAGCAATACAAATAGTCAGCCCACAGAATGGGAAAAATATCCACCAACCCCATAGGAAACAGAAATCCGATCTCCAAAATTTACAGAGAACTCAAGAAGCTACTTTCCAAAACAACAAATAATCCAATTAAAAAGTGGCATACAGTGGTAAATAAAGAATTCCCAATACAGGAATCTAAACTGGCTGAAAGACACATAAAAATGAGGTCGACATCCTTATCCATCAGGCAAATTCAAATCTAAACAATGTTTTTATTTTAATAAGGATGTTATATTTGAAAAATCTTTAATAATGGAAAGAATATTCAGTGCTAAAATGGAGGTCTTTTTTCACTCAAACAGATGGGGGAATATAATAATCACATAATAATCTAATATTTATACAAAACTAGCTTCTCACAATAGCAGTGTTTGGACTCATTTCAAGAGTAGCGGCAAGAATAACCCAAACCAATTGTGATCCCAGGATGGAGAGGTTCTAGAGATGCCCGAAGCATCACAGTACACACAATGTTACTCTTTGTAGGTGAGATCTCAGTTCTATACAGAGAATGTATGAAGGGGACACAGAAAACTTCCCCCTTGTATATTGACTCATAGAGAATTTGGCTTGTTATAATTTGCTTTCCTGCTTTTCTGCCCACAAATTGATCTTGGAGCTCTGTTATTTTCTTTCTCTTGTTAAACAAGTTTGGAGTTATTCACACCTGCACTGGAATCTGTACTCTTCACTGTGATCCATAGTCTTTAAACCACCATAGGCTATAATGACAGAAAACTCACCTCAATACATGATGATGTCTAAGGATATATAATAGATATTCCTTTGGGGAGAGTACAATGTCCAATGATAACCCTGCATTTCAGCTTCATGTGGCTTCTTGGACACACCATATGGGTTCAAGCAATTCCAGAATGTTTGGAAAATGACATATGCCTTGGGAAAGAGGCAAACACAGGTAAACAGTGAATATAAGGCATAAAATTGACACCCATGCTCACATACATTCCATTGTAAAGCAACAAGAAGTGATTCTTTTCTCTACATTTCTAATAGATTTGTTTGGGGAATATCTTATGTTACTCAAGAAGAAGTTTCCATTTGATAAGTCATGAGCCTACAGAGGCAACTGGATTAATTTTGAGATTTTTGGTGTGTTACCTGAAATAATATTACACACTCTTTGGCAGAAGACACTATATATTGTTTGTATATAAACTTCATTTTATGAAACTATTGTTGTTAACCATGTCCTTGAATCATGTGGACAAGCTTGGGGTTCTCAACAGATTATTTAATATCAAATATCTGAAAAGATTATTTATCTCTATATTATGAGACAACAGTCTTACCTGTTCTCACTAAAAATGAATGTCTATACAGAGAATGGTGTTTTTTATCTTTTCTGATCATTGGACTATAATGTGTGTTGTTAATCTAGGTTCTTTTTAATTTGTGTCGGTATCTGATTTGTACAGGTGATCACATAGTTCATTCTTTGAAATTTGGATAGCTCTAATACAGGATATATCATCCTAGATTATAATATGTATGTATGATTTTGGGAAACTTTCTGAATTTTTGGAGGTGTAGATGGATTTCTCCCTACTTGCCATTTGCTCAAACACTATTCTAAATTTTTAGCTGTCCATGTGCTACCCATTATTCTAACTGTGATCGTAGAGTATCTAAAAATAATAGGCTCCATCATATGGAAAATGATGGATACCAGACTTTGAAATTTTTGACCTGACAAATCTTGCAAGGATTTTATCTATGATTGAGAGATATTCCATCCAAGTGTAAATGAATCAAATACATTACATTACATGTTTTCTAGCTAGATAAACCAAAATTCAATTGAAACTTGCAAGGAAACCTCTTCATCTTTCACGGGTTTAAACAATCTTTCATTACATCATGGATATCTCTCCTACTAATATTCTCACTAAGAAAATACACTACCTAAAACTTCTTACTTCTACATTTCCACTATGACAACTGGTTGCTAATATGCAAATCAAGCTGCAAAGTTCATACTGTTTTCTATTCAAAGTGAGGGCAATATTCATTTGAAGTTATATACTGCGACATGAAGTGGGCTGTGATAAAAATTTTCAGGTTTTTTAAATGGACATTTTGCAGTAGAAAATAAAGGAAAAGATGGAAGAAAGAATGAAAGAAGGGAGTATTAACTAAAATAAAAAGACCAAAAGAAAAAGAAAATTTAAAATGAATAATAACAGGGAATAATATTAAAGGTAAAGGCTATAAAGTGATTGGGAAAAGACAGGTAGGAAATTAGAAGCAAATAAGGATAAAATAAATGAAACTAGAACGGAAAACTGAGAAGGTAATGATTATAATTTCAGTAGTGTACATTCTAATTAGTTTAATTTAGATTATATAACAATAACTAATGGTAAAGAGGCCATGAATATGCTAAAGAAAAGACATAAGTGATAGTCTTCATACATGCAATTAAGATTTTGTTATAGTATAATTTAATCAACTAAGGTGTATATCACACAAAATATTGTTTTATTCCACTAAGAAGACCATTTCTTTCATGTTCATCAAGACCATTATTTCTTCTATAAAATTCTCTAGGTTTAATTCATCCGGGGTTTACCTTCATGCACATTGCCACAGACATTGTTGGATACTTTTGCTAGTTTTTGAGATTTCACTATTTAAAGTTATATGAAATTGGAAAGGACACAATATAAATTGAATGTTTGGGAGCCCCCCTATCAAGCAGAAATGAAAATCAAATCATAACCTTAACAGTGAAAACATAGCAAACACCAAGTAGATCAAAATTATCCCCTCAACTTTAATGGTAGTGAAAGAATAGCCAGGATAGGTTGTGTCCCCTGGACAAGTGGCATGGTTTGATATAAAGAGCCAATGAATAAGTAGGAAAAATGAAGGTCACTCCATAAAATTTGAATCTCTCTTTAGAATTCTGGATTGTCTGTTTTCCACAAACCATGAAGTAAAAATCTTCTGGAATGGTCCCAACTTACCCAGACACCATATGTAGACTCCAGGAATAATACATTTATTTCTTGCTTTACATGGCCACGATTCAAGTGTGAAAGTATGACTTTTAATACTTCACATTGAAGGATTCTAGATCCCAGTATGCCTTGGGATTGTACAGATTCCATCAGGGCCTCTGTTTTTAAATATCCTTGAATTCAGTAGATGAAACAACCTTGACCATGTCTGTGGAATGCAGACTCTAAAACAGACTTGTCCTTAAAATAGATTAAGTAGGACAGATATATCATTAGAGAAAAACACCTTCCTCATTATTCTTAATCCATTTTAAGATATAGCTTGAAGCAGGGGTTGGCGGCATACATCTTTATTCCCAGTACTAGAGAGTGGGAGGCAGTTGTATCTCTGCTAGTTTGAGACAAGCTAAAGTGGGAAATTACCAATACGGAGCCACGTAGAAATATAAGGGCATTTAATAGTGAAAAGCCTTACTTACAGAGTGACCTAGCCAGCCAACACAGCTGCAGTCTGTGCAGCAAGCCAAAAGGGTGAAAACTGAAAGTTAAACCCAGCCAACTGAAACTCTTACTCTAAGTCCCATGACCATGCCCTCACAGGTATGGTAAGACAGACCAGTAGCCAGCCCCTAAACAGGTGTGGCTGCAGGTTCCCTTACAATTCACCGTTTAGTCTAAAAGAAGATTAAAATTTAACAGTGTAAAGTATCCAAAATTAACAATCATAAATGTGAAATATAATAAAAACAATTTGCTGTTGTCACATCCTAACTATCTATTTTAATTAAACCCTAAAGTCTTCTGAAAGAGGTTTCCAAGACTGAACACCTCCTTCCAATCCCAACCACAAACAATAGGAAGCTATCTCTTACTAGGTATATACAGTATCCTAAATGACAACAATGGGGAAAAGGGGCATAGTATCCTCCAAGTTACTTCCTGCTGAATTGGGACAATGATAGATTTGTGGGGTCCTGTAGGAAGAAAATGTTAGTATAGTGAAGGTCTTGAATGGATTGTATCCAGTCTATGTTAGATGGGATATGCTTGATTGAAGATCTTGCTTGAAATCCTCAACTTAATTGAAGTCTATACCCGAAGCTCTGGTGGGTGTGTCAGTTGAAATGGAGCAAGTTGGATCCAGTGCAATGGAGGATGTATGGCCCATTTTCTTTCCATGGTGTCCAGGGATTGCTGTCAGGCAGGTCTTCATTGGCTGTGTGGGACTCAACCATAAACAGTTAGCAGAGAAATGTTTGCTTGTGTATGTCCACATGCTGGGAAAGGCAACCATGGGAGCATAACAGTTATGAGAGGGTGTATAATTTGAAAGAAAGATCCAAGAAAAGACAATGACAGTCCCCAAATTATTCTTCTATTCTGTATTACATGGATTGGTTTCTTGATACAATACAGAAACTCTAAAGTTTAGTTAAATAACGTGCTTGGATTTTAGATGAGGAAAGCCAAATCTGCCTCTAAGTCCAGCATTGGTTTAATTGAATAACGACTAGGAAATAGAGTTCTCTGAGAGACAGCTGTAAAGTTTACTGTATGGCACCTTCCTTTAGTTTGATGGTTATAACTACCTTCTCTTCTTAAGTATCTACCCATGGAGTGTCCTTTTCCTTTCGGGAGATGAGTGTTCCTGTGAAGATAAAAGCAAAACACTTCCCTCTCCTTTGGGAGGTTTCTATTTAGTTTATAAGATACACCTTACTAGAATACCTGTCATTTATCCTCGTCAAGAGGTTTTTCCTTTTCATCTTGAATCTTGATCAACTTTGATGGTATCCAAAGTTTTTCTTCTCCTTTGGAAACCAATGCAAAACCCCTACCCCAACGTGACACATGTCCTGTTTCCATACAGAGATTAGTACATCTTTGAAGTATACCGGCTGATTCAGTTCAGCAATTTTTTCTGTAGTCTAGTGTCTTTCCACAGCTGTTTGTCCTTTTTCATTGGCATTAAGAAAGATTAGTGTTAATAAAGCATTATGCAACCTATGTTTTGGGGGTTTAGTCTTCCAAGCTTGTTTGTTGTGCATCCCCTTTAGTGTTCTATTAGATCTCTCAACCACTGCTTGGCCTGTAGGATTGTGTAGTATAGTAGTAACATGCTTTATGTTATAATATCTGAAAAATTGTTCTAATTTTGTGGAGACTTATACTGGAGCATTGTCAGTTTTTATTTGTGCAGGTATACCCATAACTGCCATCACCTCTAGCAGGTGTGTAATAACAGAATCAGCTTTTTCAGAGTTAAGAGCAGTAGCCCTTTGGAACCCAGAGAATGTGTCTATAGTATGATGTACATATTTCAAATTTCCAAATTCGGCAAAGTGAAAGACATCCATCTGCCAAACTTCATTTCTCCGAATGCCCATGGGATTACATCCTGCTGGCAATGGAGTTTGTTTATAAAAGGAACAAGTAGGACAGTTTCTCTCTATCTCCTTGGCTTGTTGCCAAGAGATGGAGAAGTCCTTTTTTAAAACTTTGCTACTTACATGAAGTTTCTTATGAAATTCTGAGACTTCTAGCACACTTCCAATTAATAAAGGATCAATTTCATCATTGCCTTTTGCTAGTGGGTCTGGCAGACCCGTATGGTATCTGATATGTGTAACGTATATAGGATTGCTTCCCTTTCTGACAGTTTCCTGTAATTGTAAAAACAGAGAAGTTAATTCTGTAATATCAGGAATGAATTCTGCAGTCGCAACGTGTAACATGGCTCGCTCTGCATATTGAGAATCAGTAACTATTTTAAGAGGTTCAGTAAAGTCTATAAGTACCATGAGAATTACATATAATTCTGCCTTCTGTACAGATGTATATGATCTTTGAACTACTTTATTTACCTCATGTGCTTTATAACCTGCCTTGCCTGATTTGTTGGCTTCAGTGTAGAAGGTAGAACTCCAGAAATGCGAGTTTGTCTTACAATATGTGGAAGAACCCAGACTGTCTTTTTTATGATTTTAATTTTGTCATTTTTGGTATAGTAGTTTGCTAATGGTTCCCAAAAAGTCATGAAGAGCTATTTGCCAATATTCATTGTCCTTCCACAGGGCAGAAATTTCTTCATTAGTTAAAGGTACTATAATTTCTGCTGAATCTTTTCCAGTCAGTTGACGAAGTCTTAATTTGCCCTTTAAAATCAAATCAGGAATCTTTTCTATATATTTCTTTAACTTTTTATTCTGTTCAGGTGGCACAAGTAGCCACTCTAGTATAGTGTCTTTCCTCTGCATCAGAAACCCAGAAGGGTATTCTCTGGATGGCAAGATAATCAGAAAACAGTCTAAATTAAGGTTTATCCGACCTATGTGTGCATCCAATATTCTGTTTTCTGCCAATTGTAACTCTTTTTCTGCTGCGGAAGATAATATTCTAGGACTATTTAGATCCTTATCAAATTTAACGGCCATTTAAATGCTTTAAGTCATATCCTTCTACACCAATAATCGTCTGTAATTGAGAAATTTCCCCTAGAAGTCTCTGAAGAGTATTAAGAGTTTGATATCGATCACTTCTAATTTGTACCTTTTGAGGTCTGATTCTTTGTAAGTCTATCTTGTAACCTAAATAGTTAATAAAATCTCCCCTTTGTATCATTTCTGGGGCAATCTGTAACCTTCAACGAGGCAGAACTTCCTTCACCATTTCAAACATACGTTCCAAAGTTTCCTTATTAAAATCTGAGAAAGAATGTCATCCATGTAATGATAAACAAGTGATTGTGAAAATGTCTTACGAATTATTTCCAAAGGTTGCTGTACAAAGTTTTGACACAAATTAAGACTATTTAGCATTCCTTGTGGCAAAACCCTCTACTGATTTTTCCTAAATGGCTGTGAATAATTAAAAGTTGGTAAAGTAAATGCAAATTTTTCTCTATTATTTTTCTGTAACAGTATTGTGAAAAAACAGTCTTTTAGATCAATAACTATGATAGGCCATCCTTTAGGGATTAATGAAGATAATGGCATTCCAGGTTGCAGAGAGCCCATTGGTTGAATTACCTTATTTATGGCTCTGAGGTCTGTCAGCATTCTCCACCTACCTGATTTATTTTTGATAACAAATACAGGAGAATTCCAAGGACTGGTAGATTCCTCTATATGTCAGGCATCTACCTGCTCCTGTACTAATTTTTCTAAAGCCTCTAGCTTCTCAGAGGTCATAGGCCATTTTCCTACCCAAACTGGTTCATCTTTAAGCCACTTCAATGGCAGGTTCTTTGGCTCCTCTGAAGTTCCATCATTTGTACCTAGTTTCTGTGCAGCATGGATGGTTGGTAACCATTTTCTAGAGCGTCTTACCAGATCTTTTCCACTATCTAAAGATTTAACACAATTTGTATCTGACACTTGAGTAATATTAATCTGAGTAAGAGACCACGACCCCAGAGATTTATAGCTATATCTGCCAAGTATAGTTTCAGTATTCCTTTCTGTCCTTCTGGTTCAATTCAGACCACCGATTTAACACTCTGTTGAACTCTAGATAGAGTCCCAATTCCTAAAATTGTACATTTGCCTTTCTAAGAGGTCATTTCTGAGGCCAAGGCTTTTGGCTATCTATAGTTACATCTGCCCCAGTGTTTACTAATCCAGAAATAACTTTATTAACTTTTACTTTCTTATTTTTTGTGCATCTGTGGAGCATTTGTTTTTTCAATTAATGTAGATCACAAGGGTGAATGACCATAAGTAATGTGTTTGTGTCATCAGTTCCCTGAAGTTGGGGTTGGGACATTGTCTTCTTCCTCTCTCCCACCTCTTAGCAGGAGAACTGGGGTTCTAGGGAGCAGGATATAGTCAGGCTTTTACCCCAGGATGAAGGATTCAAAATTAAATTCTCACATTTGTGCAACCAGCACTTTACCCACTGAACCATCTCCCTTGCTCCTCTTAAGTGCCACCCAGGTCCCAGGCCCCTTGAAGTAGAGCAGAATTTGTGAATATGATGACAGTGGTTGAGTTGCCAGAAGTCATAGTCACTTTGCCAGGTGCCTGTTCTCAAGTCATAACTCTTTGTCTGACAGCATGCCGGACTTACAGTATTTTCAGCACAACTCCTGTCTATACTCCAAGAGTTTTATTATTTTCGAAATCCTCCAAGCATGGAGTTGGTTATTGCCATCTCATTTGCAGGGCAGACATCACACCAGTTGTTTTCCCACAGCTCCCCTTTGGCGATTTCCTTTGGGGAAACTTGCTTGCTCTGCCTTCCAAGTCTCCTGACTTAAGATTCTTAAGAAACTGCAAACCTTGTATCAGGCCTCAGAGATAGATGATACCTACTTCAGCATCCATCTAAAGGTTTATTTCTAACTTCTCTAAATAAAAAAGATGGATAGTGGTGAAGTCATCATTACCACTGCCTTTCTCTCTGGGGGTGACACAGATGAAGTCAATCAACTCCAGTATCTGCCCAGGTCAGCATATTGCAGGGACTCTTGACATGGAAACAGATTTCCTGATCCAGCTCCCCCACAGCACACATCCTAATTTCAGCCCATGGCCTCTTGTTTAAAAGGAGTGCAAACTCACAAAGATAAGTTATAGAGTAAGTTTCTAGTCAGGGACAGATGTTGGTAGGAAAGGGCAATAGAATATATAGTTGTGGATGAAGGGGTGGGCTGCTAGTATGAGAAAACCAAGCAGAGAGTGGGAGAAAGAGGGGGATGATGGAGGGAATATGGAGAGTGGCAGCTAAAATTAAGGGCCATTTGAAGGCTAATATAGAAATATAACACAGTAAAAGCTAACTAATATATATGAAGGAAGTATAATTAAATTGACAAATGATGTGTGAGATTGATCACCAAATGGACTACCTTGTCAGCAAAGGAGGCTTCCAGTACTAGCAATGGGGTATATCTAATTGCTTTGTTGGCCAAAGCGTTCCCCTGGTTACCTGTAAACAACCCAGGTTGTTGCCAATGATAAAGGTTGCTCCCCATCAACTGGTGGCAAGGCCACAATGCTAAAGACAACACATATACAATTCATTACACATGGAAAAGCTGAGCTCGTGCCTATATAAACCCTTCACTCTTATGTTCTTTGGTAATAAGGTGCTCTGCAAGCCGCCAAAGTAGAATCATAAACAGCAACCAGCCACAAATCCTTTATCTTCAATGTTGTCCTGCCTTCATTATATGGTAGAGCAATGGTGGCACAAAGCTTGTGTGAGTAACCAAACAATATCTGATTTAAACAATGCCTCACTCCATAAGATGAAATCAATATCTGATACTGCTTGGCTGGCCAGGAACCTGCAAGTATAGAGCTCAAGGACCTATGGAAAAACCAAATACTACTTTTCAAAAACAAGCAAATATTAAACCTAACTAAATAAAAAAGAATGTAGCAATACAATGACTCCTTAAGACATTCTGCTATACTCATAGATAATTGCCTTACTCAGGCATTATCAGAGAATCTTCCTTCTGCAGCAGATGGGAACAACTACAGAGACTCACTGCCAGCCAATAAGGAAAGAGTGAGAGACCTTGGGGTACTCAGGTGTAAACAAGATGTCTCCATCAAATCCCTTCCCAAGGCTCATGAGCCCTGGGGAAGGGGTGGTAGACAAAGTGTCCTTTGCATAAGTATTAAGGCTTCATGTTTAGTGATTTTTATGGCCTTAGTTAGTGGGCAAAAGAGTGGTTCTCTGTTTCATGTGCTTTCTCTTGGGCTCTTTTCCTTCTGTTTGTTTTGTCCAATACCAATGTCTCAATTATTTTATCTTATTTCATTTTATTACTAATACATAAAAGCTAATTATTTATATGTAATATAAATGTGTATATATTATAAATTCTCACAAAAATACCCATATGTGCTTTATAACAATCATATAGTACAAAGCATGTAAGTTATTATATCATTTATATAATACATATTATGATATAACATAATTTTTACATATGTACTCTTGCCCTTGGAAACACATTTAAATTATATCTAATGTGTTCTAAAACTAATTTTTATCTCCTTAATTATTGTTGCCCAGTTTTCCACATTCTGTCAATATGCTTTTATGACTTGACGCAAAAAACTGCCATAAGTAATTTACATGATTTGCTTGTAAAAGTTTCCAGTGGAATTAATTATTAAAATTGTATTCTGTCTAAAAATAAGAAGAAGATGAACCTTCAGAATCTACTACTAGATTCCTGTCCTTTGATCTTAGGCAGCTGTGACCAACGTAAAAGCTGGCTGATACTAGCATTAATAGGATAGGAGAAATATGAACAAATGACTGTTAAACTGAGGATATATCTCAGTAATAAAGTACCTGCTTAGCATGTAAAGTACTAAATTAAATGCCAAGTTTTAAAAGGAATAACAAGGGAAAAAACAAAATCCCAAATAAAGACTGCCTTACTGCATACTTTGTAGTTCTAAAAGATTATTATGGCTCTACCAGTATTTTAGATCTCAGGATCTGAGAACTTTACTTTTTTTTTTCAAACAAGGAGAGAGAAAAAAGTCAAACTATAGTCCTTAGCTATTTAACCAGACAGTTGTGCTATTTAAGACCAGCAAATCAATACATGGGGTAGAATGTGATTCTTGCTTTTAAAACAAAGTAAGCAGCTTATATCAGGAAATCATTCTCCTCACCATTTAGCTGACTACCACAGTACTTGAAGGTCCTGAGTAGGTGGGGATACATAGCTCTTCCTGTGAATCCAGGACAATCAACCTTTAATCTTGCTGCAGACACTGGTCCTCACTAGTGAGGAGAGAAATGGTTTTCTTAAGGAGACCATGGGTCACATTCAGAGCTTCCCTAGCAATATTGTTTGACACTGTCTCCGTATACTTTCTTCAATTCTCATACCACCTAAATGTTAAACTATTCACTAAGTCAGGATTTGAGAGTAAAAACGAATACTTTCTAAATTTTAATATTTTCCATCAATTGTTTTTAGTTTTGTGCTCTGGGGTGGCAGACCATTTATAAAAGGAGACAGAATACAGGTAGGTCCAGGCAAAACAGAGGGTTCCAAGTTTGTTCCTCGAACTATACATAGAAATGTCACCTAAGGAAAACCAAAACCCAAAACCAACAACAGCAACCAGGCCTCCCCTCAAAAGAAAACAACAATCAACATAGTGGCCATGGTGCTATGTAGGTTTAGTACTATGATGCCTACATTGATATGTGGAGTTGGCAGGACGTAAGAATTCCAAGTTCAATCCTAACCTGCACTAAAGAGAACCCTAATCTTGCTTCAAAAATAAAAAGTAAAGGTGGCAGAGTGTCACACAGGTTGGTGGTGTTTATACATATATAATGCCATCATTCTGAGAAGGAAGGGAGCAAATGTCTAGGGATGTCAAGTTTAACCATGGCCTGGGATCTATAGAGAAATTTTCCTTGGAAAAAATCGTGTGGTGGCTAAGCGAGACTGTGTTGGCACAGGAGTGTAATCTCATCACGGGGAAATGGAAATATGCAGAGGGAACAAATCTCGTGAGATCAGAGAGAGAAACGGTGCCAAAGCTGCAAACCCCTTGCTGAAAGGCAGGCAGAAGGATGACACAAGAATATTAACACAGCACTGATTGGTGGAGACACGAGAGCACAAGTGTTCAAGTATCGCGAGATTCAGTCTCACTCCAGGTGTGTATATAGAGCTGCTGATGAGGCAGAGAAGTCTCTCTTGAGTTAGCAGGACGAGAGGTTACACGTGGGTGTGTTCAAATGTTCCTGTGATTCCAGCCCTGAGAAGCAGAAGCCTGAGGGTATGAGAATTGTGAGTTTTATCTTTTGTTGACTTGTATAGACAGTCCCTGTCTGGAAAATAATTAATTACCAGAGAAAGTGGGCACAGTTAGGTGGTGGGAATCTGTGTTGGGGGCAGGGCTTTAACGGCTACTCTGAGGTGTAGAGAGCTAACAATGGTAAGTGGCTCACAACGTTTAGTTTGACTAATCTGGGTAATATAGAGAAACACTTTTTTTTTTCTTCATAGAAAAAGGAACCTTGCAGATCCTGGCACATTGCCGTGGCTGGCAGTACATTCTGGTCAAAATCTCGTAAGCTTGGCTTTGGGAACTGGAGATGAGCGGGCATGAGATTCCCCAGTTTGAGTATCTCAAAAGCAAGGGAGGGGGAAGGGAGGAAGGGAAGGATAAGGAAGGGGAGAGAGGGGAACAGGATAGCGGAAGGGAGGAGAGTGTGGGAGAAAGGAAGAGTGAGAGAAAAGAAACTAAAAACCTGGCATGGCCCCTGGCATTGTGTCAAGCAGTTGCTTGTACCTACAGAAGTGTGTGAAGGATGGGAAGGGTAAGAGAGAGGAAGAAGGGGGGTGAAAAAAGCTGGATGGAGGCAGAAGTGTTGGGCTGGAAGGTGGCATGTTTAGGAGGATAGAGAGTTTGAGCCCAGCTGGAGATACGTAGAGACACACTGTCCCTGCCCTACCCTCAAAAAAGTAAACCCAGCATAGTTCCATGCCATGCAGATTGGTGGCGCTGACTTAAACCTGTACTGAGATTGAGATAGTCGGGCAGTAGAACTCAAGGTTGCAACTTCCTGGGGTGTCTAAAGAAATCTCATCTTAATATATTTCTTTGTCTTTAGTAAACTGGCTTCATGAGATGGATGGACAGTGCTGTGGAGTCTTGGTGGAGACCTGAATCTACAAATGCCGTGAGATTGGAAGACAAATAAGTGGGGAGGGGGAAGGTGGGGGGTGGATATGGGAGTGAGTATGAGAGGGTGTGGGTGGGGTTAGGGTGTGTGTTTGGGGCTAGGGAAGGGTACTGTTTGGAGGAGTTTGGGGTGGGGTTACTGATGGGAATGGGCAAGACAAGGTGGGGGTGAGGTCATGGTGGGTGTGGGCTTGGCGGAGTGGGTTTTTTTTTTTAGGAGGAGGCATTTCTAAATATCCTCTGGAACTTGATTTATAGACAGGGCTGGGCCTAGAACTCAGAAATATACCTGCCTGTGCCTCCCAGTTGCTGTGATTAAAGGCATGTACCAACACACTAGACTGCTAGTATATTTTAATAGAAATTCAAGGTAAAACTGGCATTGTGAGATGGTAGTCAGTGTACTGGCACAGTTCAAGAATTTTTGCACTAGTAATTGGGATGAAAATTGTGAGTTTAGGTTAAATAACAGAACTCTTGTTAATAATAAAAATTGCTGTAGAGATGGTTCAGTGTTTAAGAGTGCTTACTGGCTGCTCTTGCTAGAGGACCAAGTTTCCAATCCCAGCATCCACATGGTAGTCCACAACTGTCTATAGCTCCAGTTCCTGGACATCTGCTGCCCTCTTGTGCCTTCTTGTGCATTTGGTACTCATTTGGTGCACATATGTACATTCATGCAAGGCACACATACAAAGAAATTAAAAGCAAATTTTGTAAAGTCTGTGCATGTTGGCACACTTCTTTAATCTTAGCACCCCAGAAGCAGAGGCAGGGAGAATTTCTGATTTTGAGGCCCATGTAGTCCATAAATAGAGTTTCAGAGTAGTCAGGCCCCAGCTATTATAACAAGAAACTCTGGCTTGAAACAAACAAAAATTAATAATTATAATAATAGCAATAGAGCAGAGTGGTTTGATGAGCAGTGTGTTGCCAGAGGATTGTAGACCCAACCCTGTGCAATGGGGAAAGCAAGATGACCTGAGGATGCCAAGTTTGAGCCAGTTCTGTGTTATATATGAAATTTCACCTCAAGAAAATAAATTGGTTATGTTAGCTAAATGGACAGCATGGAGCCATAGGAATGTTAATCAAGGACTCATTGGTGGGGACAAGAGGACACCAGTAGAGTGAGACTGAGCCCTTCACTGGGCTATACAGACTTTGTCTAAACAAGTGGTAGAAGAGGAGGAGAATCGGGAGGAAATAGAACTCTGGTGGACACTTATTGTCACTTTTCTAAGAAACATTCTCAAAACAGAAAAGCAGGGAGTGTAGAGTTTAATCAGGAAGTGGGCTTGGTTGTCTGCTGGTGAATGGTGATAACAGGAATCTAGGCCTTGGCTGTATCATGACTTTGTGTCAGAAGAGATGAAAGGAGGACAGAGGGAGAAAAGGAGGAGGCTGGGTGGTGAAGGTGATAGTACAGGGATGCATACTGTATTCTTTGCTCTCTGTAGGAGGTAGTGGATGGATATCATGAACCATGCAGTCCTGGCTTGCAGAAGAAGATGCAGGGTGAATGAAATAAAAATAGTGTTTCGTATTATAGAATATTACCTTTAGTAAAATGTGGCATTTCATTTACAATGGTGAATTATAAACAAAAGTATGTTTTTAATATATAGAAAGTGTGATAACAGTGCGCTGGTTCAATTATAGGGTAAGTAAAAGCATTTCAGTTTGCAATTAACATGTGTTTCAAACCTGATTGGTAATTTTTTCATTTCCCAGATTTCTTGCTTTTTGAGAGTGGAAAAAATATACCCTACATAGTAGGCATATCTATTCATGTTAAATATACTCTCAACCAATTGTGGAAGGTTTTCAGTTACTTTATTTGCATTGACAATAGAATACATTTTAGTTTATTAACTTTTTCTCAATTACTTTATGAGTAGAGAAGGTTTACATAAAACATATGTTTTGAATATTTCATATTTTAATATGTTCTCTTTGTAAATTTGCAAGGTGACATAGAAAAGAAAACCTAGTTATATGTTGCAGGTTACAGTTTAATATAATATATTAATAATCTTACACTGTTGATTGTTTTTAGTTATTCTAATTTTTGTACATATGATTTGCCTTCTAGTGAGATAGGAATTGTATAGTCCAAAATTGATAAGATTTTGTTTTTTTCTCCTTATACCCTCCATAGTTTTTACTTCACAAAAGTTATTAATTGGTAATAAATTTCATTGAGTGTTTACATTGTGCAGGTACAGGTTCACTTATGTGTGTTTACATGCATAGATTAGAAGCACACCTGAGATATGGTTCATTTGAAGCTGTCCACTTTGTGTTTCTTTGTGCCTTTCAGTGGTACCTGTGCCTCACTGAGTAAACTAGACTGTCTGACACTCACAGGGATTCTCCTGTCTCTCTATCCCCTGGGCTGGGATAATTTGTATTCACCACCATGCACTGTGTTTCTTACGTTGGTTTGGGGGATTAAACTTTACACACTGTATTGTCTACCCACTATGACAGTAGAAGTTCCTGAATGTTACATAATCACTTAGTCTTCTATTGCTGTGTATTATATTGCCATGTGTATCTGTAGGTTGTATAGTCTCCATTCTTTATAGACACTTATACACACATAAATGCATACACAGATATATTAGAATTTGCTTTTTTAAAATTTTAACATTTATATTTGTATTTGTGGCATTGTAAATAATAATTGTTGTATATTTTAATAAATATTAGTTACATCTCACATTGCTCCAACCAAATACCTGACAAAAATTAATTTAAGGAAGTAGCAATTTAGAAAATGTTCAGAAAGCTTTGGTCCTACCTGGCAGAGAAAGCATAGCACCAGGAAAATGCACATCATGGATAGTCATATTGCATCTGCAATCAGGAAGTTGAGAGAGGTAAATGATAGATTTCAGTGGACTTTGTATTGTCTTATTTGGATTTTTTTTTTGGTTCTTCATTTTAAGCTTTAGTGTCTGTATGTGGTACTTGCATATATAGTGGAATAATTAGTGTATGGGTGTATGAGCACGTGTAAAAGCCAGCGGAAATACCTTCCTTCATCACTCTGAGCCTTCATTTTTCCTTTTAGATAGACTTCTCATCGAGATTGAAACCCACTGTTCCAACTATTCTTTCTGGTCATTGAGTTCTTACTATTTGCCCATCTCTGTCTGCCAATATAGAGATTGCAGGTATGTACTGTCATTTCTAATATATTGGGTGGGTGGAAAGGATTTGAACTCATATCCTCATGCTAGAACAGCTAGAACAGCAATTTTTTAACAAAATGAACCATTTTCTCAGCTCTATGCTTTCTAATTTTTAATTCATTTTGGGACCCCAATCCCCTATAATGGTGCCATGTTCATGAGGATAGGTCTTCTACCCGCAATTTCATTGGAAATGCCTTCACACACATGCCTAGAGGTGTTTATGTGTCCTATATAATTCCAAATAACAGTGGGAATGACAATGAAGACAAAGGATCACACCTTATTTACCTCTCTTTATATGCCCTGGAGTGCAGGTGCCTTCAGATTCCAGAAGAGGGAATCAGCTCCCTTGGAATTGAGGTAGAGATCTCAGTGAGCAACCAGACATCTAGGATACACTTTAAGAGCAGTATATACTCTTAACCACTGACCCATCCCTCCAGATTCAATTTTCACATATAACTTTTATTATTTAACTTTTGCCCATGATTTTCTTCTTGCTCATTTATTGGTTGCATTAATTTTGATTTACCAGTATGCATATTAACAGTTATACATGAGCCACTTTCCTCGAAGGGGTTTCCAGTATCAGCCAAAAAACTTACTAATCATATTCTAAAAGAGTTATAGCAACTATATATTATTATTTCTCCAAATTTGTTTTTCCCTTTTTGTATTCCTGGGTGTTTGTGTTTTAAAATAACTTTCTCTCATTTGCCCAGTTACCTATCCATATTCCTACCTTGTTACCTCCCTGCCACTTTTAACCTTAGGACTTTTGCTGAAGTTTTTCATGTACTTAATGAATGGGAGGAATTTTCTGTCCCCTCTTCTCCTGTCCCACTTTTTCCTTCCCCTTCAGCTCTTTATGTTCTTAAACATTACCTTCTCCCTCTGAGCCTTTCTCCCTCTCCTCCCTCTCCTATTTCCTCCTCCTTTTCTGTTTTCCATCCTGACACTCTTACCTTCCATTTCTCTCTACAGCCTCTATTCTCTTTTCCCTTTCTCTCTAAACTCTCTTTTTCCATCTTCTATCATTTTCCTCCCCTCTCCTCAATTCTTGCTTCTCTCCCTCTGCTCTTCCTCTCCCTCTCTCTCCTCTCTCTTAGTTCCCTCTCTTTCCCAGTCCTTATTTTCCCTTCTCCCCTTCTTTTGCCTCCCTACC